>NW_022995376.1:1417228-1635862 GCF_004354385.1 Drosophila innubila
ATATGCATAACACTCCAACACACACCTACACACACACTATGGATTGTTTTTCGAAAACAATTGTCAAATTATTTAAATTTCGGTTTAATTCGTTGGACAAACATTTTTATATTTTGTTTAAAAAAGTATAGGTAGCTTATGTATACGTATTAGGTTTCAAATAATAAGAAAATTTTTTCTGAGTTCTGAAACTTTTCAAAGTTGAAGAAATTTTTTGAAAAATACGAAATACAGATAAAAGTTGTGATATATTTAATTGCAAAGAATAAGTATCTTTTAATTTAAATTTACTCTTTATAATCTTTAACTTTTTAATATAAAACAACAAATTTAAAAACCAGAAATTTTAATTTGATTGTTTTTCAGTGAAAGAACATTTTTTTCTGTGAGTCGAAAATTTTTTTAAAATAAAACAAATATTAAAAAACTTTAAATTTTTATTGTAATGTTTTTCAACTTTTTATAAAGTCAAGACAGTTTAGATGTCATTAACTAGAAATAAGTTTTGTTTACTTAAAAATTATTTTACAAATTTAAATTGTTTTAAATAATTTGAAAAAATTAAATTATACTTTTTTGTTTATTTTTTTTCTCCATTTATAAACAAAGGTTATGTATAATGAATAATTTTCTTGTTACTTAAGAATTAGTCTTTAAATTAAGCATATTTTCAAAATTGAAAAAAAATTTATTATAAATTTTATAAATTTTAAATTCATTTATCAATATTTTAACCGATATTTTATGGTAAAAATAAGAAAGTCTTGCGTTTGACTGTTTATTTACTCCCTTTTAAATGTCACGACCACTTTAATTTTATTTACCAACATTTCTTTGAAGTATTGAGAATATATATTTTAAATTTTAGATGTATAACTTATATGGTTCGAAAGTTAGAGCAATTTTAGCTAAGCGAGCCATAGTACAGACACACACACACTTTATGGTTGAAATTAAATGCGAGTCCAAGAGATTTGCTGCATTTGAAAGACGCACAAGTTCCGGCAAACAGTCGTATATATATATGTATGTGTGTATGTGTGTGTGTGAGTGTGTGTGATCTATCCCAATGGTGTTGTTTGTGGTTGTCGTCGTTGTTCGCTTTCAGTTTCTGTTTTCCAACCATTTGCACAGCTTTTTTTACGCTTAATTTCACTCGACTTATTTTTGCTGTCATTCTTGTTGTTGTTGTTTGTGGTTTTGGCTACATATGTGTGTGTTATTAAATTTAATTTATCATATTTATAGCTGAGGTTTGACAAATTTAATAGCCAAAGTTTTTGTGATTGTTTTGGGACCCAAAAAAAAAATATAAAAAATAAAAACCAAGCTGGATTTAATGTGATTTAAAGCCGAAACGAGTATTGAATGTGAATGAGCTGAATACACGAATATTCGTATGCCATCAACTTTGAATAAGATGAGTCATTGACTTTGAATAACATAAAGTTTAAAGCGCACCCTTAGGTGATTTCAAGTTCAAAGTTATGAGTCTCGCTTTTGCTCATACATTTTGGCCCTTATGAATTTCTAAATGATTTGTTAGCCATTTGGCTAATTGGATACCTTGTTGTTGTTGTTGTGGTTAACAGACTGAATGAATATTGGAATGGGAATTGGGAGATGAATAAGGTACAACAGTGGTATTTTTTTTAACTTTATTATATTCATATTTCAGCTTATTTATTACTTAGTTCTTAGCAATATTAAACCTAAAATGCTGTTAATATTTTTCTCAGAATATTCACAACTAATTTCCTAATTTATTACTTCTTGCAGATAAGTTAATGATGGGAACTGCAATACATAAATAAATATGAGGTAAGTCAATCTACACATTAATATCTTTTATTTATTTTGCATCTTTTTTGGGTAAGATATGAAACAGATTCTTATCACATTATTCCACAGTCGCATAAATTAAATTGACTTATATATATTTTGGTTATTAATTAAATTTATTAAAGATGTCATATACTTAAAAAATTCTTCAATTATTTTAAATATTCTTCTATAATTCTTATGAAAACTTAAAAATTATTTTAAATTCTTGTTTTAAGACTGATCCATTTCACTCATTATTTTTTAAAGAACCAAAATCAAGCTTTTTAATGTAAGAACTAAAATTATAAAATGACTCCACTTTCTGTTGACTTTAGAAGCATCAAACAAGCTACAGAACAAATATGTTTTTCTACTATATCATATAAAATTGATTGATCAACAAATAGTTTTTATTTTTCGCAGAGTTTTTTCATGTATTCAAACAATATTCGATTTTCAATTGATTTAAAATGTTCTTTCACTTGCTTCTTGTATATGAAATAATATTTTCTATAGCAGCAAAGTCTTCTTCTTTTTGCACTTATCTGTATCAAAGTCAAGTTTCTATCCACAAAGGTATTCTGACCACATCTTCACAGCGTTTCTCAAACTGATTTCTAATCTTATTTCGCGTGTTTTTCTTTTTTCTTTCTTTTCTTTTTGTGTTTTACTCCATTCAAAAATGTGAAATTTATAACATGTGATGTTGGCTCTTTTTTTTGTGTGTGGCAGTTGCAGTTGTTGTTGTTGTTGTTGTTGCATGAGTTCTTTTTGTTGTTGTTTGAACTTTGGCAAAAAATCTTCAGATTCGTTTAGCGCGTTGCGAAATTTTGCGCTAAATTGTTATTGTATATGTGTGTGTAGTATTTAGTTGTTGTTGTTGTTGCTGGCACTGCTGTGTTGTCTAAAACATTACAAACAAATTGAGTTTGGCTCGAATGATGCTGTGTTGGCTGCTTTCCCTCGCCTTTTGGCCATGTCCATAGCCAGACAGACGGACAGACAGACGGACAGACAGACAGACATATAGACAGACAGATAGACAGCCACTGCCACGCCCCAGCCGCCCCTAAAGTGACTGCAGCAAACTGTTTTACTTTTGGTCAACACACACATACACACACTCACTCACACACACACACACAGACAGCAGCACATGTAGAAAGCGCAAAGGGAAAACAGCCAAAAGTCACTTTTAGCTGCTTCTTTATTTCGCTTTTTCTCTCAATTTTTTTGTGGCTCTGACCTCTTGTAATTTATGAGTTTTGCGCCTCAAGTTGCATGCCACACGGTGGCAACATGGCGGCATCTCCATGTCCTTGTGTCCCTGTGTCTTTGTGTCCTGTGCACTGCAGCGGCTTATCGCCATTGTCTCTCGTTGTTAGCCCAGTTTTTAAAGTGTATACAGGCTTATCAATTAGTGACAATGCCTGTCTGTTCCTATTAATATTTAGATCTCAGTGACTGTTAAAGTTTGAGTAACAAAATGACAAAATGCTCACATTTCTATTTTATTCTATTTTATTATATTATTAATTTTGTCACGCCAAAATTAAAAAAAAAAAAATGTTAATCAGTATAAAGTTACTGGCAATTAATACAACTGAATAGCTAGCAATATAGTCCGTCCAAACTATCAAATCGACTAAATAATAAGTCATGTTCTTTTGGCGTACCCAGAAAAGTATGCTATGAAATTTTGTTAAGTCACAGACACCAATCACTCTTTTTAAATTATATTTAATCATATTTTAACTATTGAATTGGCTACTGGGAATGCATGAAAGCATATTTCACAGTATGTGTAAATGTTTTAAATTTTTAAATCTTTTGGATTTCATATGAATTTAAGAATTCAATTGTTATCTCTAGCAATCAATTCTCTTCTCTTTATTTACTAAATAATATTTAGTTAAAATTCCTTTTAATATTTCTTTTGGAACAACAACTTATTTAAATTCTACTCAATTTATTGTTCGTCTTATTATTTAGCTCTTTAATACCTAAATAACTAAAAAAGTAATTCATTTTTTTATAAAAACATATTTTTAGACTGTTGCTTATAAATGCAGCTAATCAATTGCAAATGCTTAAAATCTCTGAGAAGCTTTTAACGGTACCTTCTTTTAGTTCCACATGTCATGCAATTTTTTGCATATTTGTGAAAATATTTAAATTGAGCATTTTAGCAAAAAAAAATCTTTTAAAATTGTTGTACATATTGTCAACTTACAGGTAAACCAAACAGTTTCTGAGCTCATTTTTGAATTCAGAGGTTCAAATTCATTTTAGAAAAAGTTATTTGACTTATTTCTGTTTATTATTTCGATGATTGGGGCTTAGAGGGTTAACTGATTGCATAGAGAACATACGACTACTGGGCATTTGATAGTCGAGCAACTCAATTGTAGGATTTCTACTTGTTGTTATTGCTGTTGCTTGGCAGTTTATGAAAACTGCAGTGGCAAATGTTTGGCGTTGGCTTTTCTCTCACTCTCTGTCTCTCTCTCACTCTCTCTCTTTCTCCTTCTCTCCCTCTCTTCTATCTCTGTCTCCTATTGCGTTGTCGCGTTGAGCTGGATCCCCTGGAGTGCAATGTCCTTGTTTATGCGTTGACACCCGTTGTTGTTGTTGTTGTTGTTCATGTTGTTGTTGTTGTTGCTGCTGATGTGCCGCTTGATTGAATTGTGTCCTTGTCAGAGTCATGTCCTGCAGCCAGATGTCCCCTTCCCATGTGTGTGTGTGTGTGTGTGTGTGTGTGTGTGTGTGTCTGTGTGTGTGTGTGTGTCTGTGTGTTGTGTGTTGTGCTGCGCTCACCTAAAAGTTTAATTAACTTTTTAGCTCAATTTCTAAACACATTTTTGGCTTTTAGTTTTACCTTTTTATACTCTTTCTTAGCATATTCAAATTTGTTGAGATCCTAAAATGTTAAACCATTATTTTGGACAACAGAAAATAATACACCTATTTTATTTAGAATAGAAAAATAAAAGTTTTGATTTTTCTTTTATTAAATTTTGAAATAAGAAAAATAAATCACATAATTAATAATTATGTTTATAATTATTTAATAATTTTTTGACCATCTTTCTCACACTTAAAATAATCTCAACTAAATTTGTTACAATGTTAACTGCATAAAATATATTTATTTGATTAATTAATTCCTAGCGGTACAAGACAGCCTTTAAATGGAGGCGGCAGTCTTATTTTATTTTATATTCATTTTTATTTTATTTATTATTATTCAAGAAATTTATTCTAATCAAATTACAAATTGTTTTTATAAAGAATTTTCTAAATGTTGCTATTTTATTTTATTTATAAATGTTTTTTAAAAATTGTTTTCGTGTACTTTAATACTTTTATATTAATTGGCTTGTTTAACTTCAATTACAAACAGTCGACCATAATATTGTTCATTTTTAAAATGTGATTAAACCATAAAATTTAACTTAACAATTATATTTAATTATATACATGCATACAGTTTTAACATAAAATGTTAAATATTAATTCAAGAGTCAGGTAAATGCATTAAAATAAAATTTTAAATGTGCCAAGATTTGTTGTAGGTATATTAAAAAAATGGCAAGAGTATCAAGTCTTTGGTTTGATAAAGTCGAGAAATTTGTCCTGTATTTTATTTGTCATATTTCTATTTTTTTTTTTTTTTTGTATATTTTATTTTCAACCACACAAGTTGCACTAATTTCATCTGCAATTTAAATTCATTTTTACGAAAAAGAGTTGTGAATTTTGCAACAAATAAAAATGTTTGTTCTCTATTACTTCTTTTTTCTTCTCTCTCTCTCTCTCTATCTGTCTATTCACCTCTCTATTTCTCCAACTCTCTCTCTCTCTCTCGCTATCGTAATTTTTAGACTTTTTTCTTCCTTTCTCTAGCTTTTTCTGTATTTTAGACTGTTTCTTTTGATAATTCTGCTGCTTTTGTAACTAAGCTCAAAGCTGCTTCAAAGAAGTGCGTGTGTGTGTGTGTGTGTGTGTGTGTATATATATTTGTGTATAAATATATGTAAATGTTTTGTGGTATTTGCTTTTTGGACTGTCAAGTGACTTAAAATGACAGCAACGGCTTTTGACAGCTGCAAGCTAACGGTATTACAACTGACAGCTGGCGTTGTATGTATGTGTGTGTGTATGTGTGTGTGTATGTGTGTGTGTGTTTAGGTGTGATGTGTGTGTTGGTTTTGAAGATGTGCACAAATTTATGTTTATGTTAACAAAGTCAAATCATTCAAGTGGCAAGCCAAAAACAACTAAACACACACGCTAAGAGAGAGAGCGAGAGAGCAAGAGATAATGAGTGAATGAGAAAGAGAACAAAGTGAACCACTGAACCACCGCCTACACAGTGTATACACACTGAATGCAGTCATGTGCACAGTGCCGAAAACATTGTAACCAAACGCGAATTTTCGAAAGATAACGAGACAGATGGATGATATTAATATGCCATGAGATAACATACACTGAGAGAAATGAGAGGCAGGCAAAAGAAGATGTAGAATCACAAGATGTGACACATTTCTACTTCTTAATCTGACGAAGCGAGACAGAACCGAAGCCTTAATGGTTAATAACAATATGCATTGAGTTACACTGAGAGAAAATTGAAGTGTAATCAATAAAAGTGTAAGTAAAATCCAAGAAATTGACAAACTTATACTCCTTTTAGCTAAGAAAGAGAGGGAGACTGAAAAATCAGACCACAATGGTTACAAGAAATATGCCATAAGCTACACTGAGAAAAATAAGCACAGTAAAAATAGTAGACACATTTCAACTTTTTTTTCCCTTGGCTAAAACAAAAAACAGAAGAACTCCTCTTTACTTATATATTTATTTGTATTTTTGATTATAATATGCTATGAGTTTCTACACTGAAAGAAATTTGAAAGTGAAATAAAGGAGGAGAAGTAGATTTGGATATAGACGACTCTTCTATGGAAGATGCAGTTAGAGTTAAAAGTTTTATAATTTTAGAAGACCACAACAAGTTTCTACACAGAGAGAAATAAGAAGTTACAGAAAATTTAGACTACAGGTAGATTTATCTATTTATGGTGATAATACGCAGTGAGCCTCGACACTGAGAGAAAATAAAAGAAAGAGTGAGAAGTAAAAACGAGGCAGAATTTTGAGAGACAACTACAATAATACGCTACACTAAAAGAAATGAAAATAAAAAGAAATAAAAAGAAAGGATGAAGAAAGACGATTCCTCGCTGAATAATAAGCTACTACACTGAGAGAAAAGAGGGGTAAAAGTGCGTTATTCCTCTTCTGGTTCGACGGCATGTGAGGCGTGTGGGCGTGGCTGCGTGTGCCGCCCCTGAGCCTGCTCGGCGGCACTCGCCTCGGCGGCGGCCGCTGCCTCCATTTCCTCCTTGTGCTTCTGGATTTCCTCCTGCATGCGACGATTCATGTCGTCGGCATAATCCGCAAAGGTCAGATTAATGTCGAAGCCAGTGCGCAGGAAGATATTGGGCGGAGTATAGTTATTCTGTATGGGCCAATAGAAGCCATCGTCGTCGCGGCCAAAAGGCACCTTTCCATAGAGATCAACAAACTCGGCGAGTGTGTAATAAAATCGAGTTGAGGCCAAAACGAGTTCAATGCGTTGCATTTCGGGTAGAAGACGCCGAAACACTTCGGGAGCAAGACTAGCAGATACCCTGGCCGAAATGCGTTTGTTGGGTATGGACATGTGTGAAGTGGGACGCTCCAATTCGCTGCCTTCGTTGATACCCTCCATGCCAGCCTCAGAGGGGGGTTCTAGGCCAATCACTGATCCACCCAGTGACATTTCCGTAGTCTCTCTAGGCTCCAGACTCTCCCTAACCAACCCACATATAGTATGCATCTTCTCCTTGATGATCAAATGCTGCTTGCCCATCAGATACTCATCAGTTGGTGTGGATGGAGGAAACTTCTCGTTGAGAAAGGCAGCGGGAATGCGACGGAAAATCAATTCCTTGGTGTAAAGCTGCCAGATAAGTCAGAAAGAAAGAAAGAAAATTTCAATAACTAAGTGAATAAATAAATTATAAACAATAAATAGGAGTTTGTCGTCAAAAGAATAGGAAAAACTATTAAAAAGAGCTCGGAAATTAATTGTTTACCTATCATTCCTATGGTGGCTATATGATATAGACGACTGATTTACATCAAATTTAATCTGATAATTTACAAAATTCGAACATGTATATTCTGCAAGTTTGGTTAAAATATCGCGAAAAACAAAAAAGTTTTTCATACAAAAGTTTAATTTTCAACCGAATATATATTTTTTTCATTAATAACTTGCATGTTTACTATCTGATTTCCAAAAAATTTATAGCACAGATCAGGAATATAGAATATAACATACGTGCCAAAACTCAAGAGTCTAATTTTAAAATTTTACTTGTTTTCGATTTTTTCGTTTTATGGGCGTCGAGGGGGGCGTGGCGAAATTTTAAAATAAACTTTAACTACTTAGGATACTACATACCAAATTTAGTGTCTCTAGCTTTTAGAATAGCTGAGATCTACAAAGGTTTCAAAGGGACCGACATAACTTTATTCAAAAACTCTGCTTAACCACTGCCTGTTATGCTCTATTTTCTCAAGTTAAATTATATGGATCTATTTGTATAGCCCACTCACATCAGTTATGTGATCCTCAACCATAAAGACGCGATTCGATTGCCAGAACTCATCGATGCAGGCCAAGAGTTCGGAGCAGAAGATGCCCATCATATCCTCGCCACTCTCCAGCATCAACATGGTGTAATCATTCATGAAAACCAATAGACCACACATGGGATCGGGCGTATAGGATAAATGACGACACTTCTTCTGCAGCTCTTGGAGTTTCTCCGTGAGCAGTGTGTACATGTCCTTGGGACCGTCTTTCTCCGGCTCTGGCTCCGGTTCAGCTTCCTCGGCCTCCGCCTCGTCGGGGGCATCATCATCCCAGTTGAAGTTGAAAGTGCGTGTCACCGTCTCTTGTCCAGCATTACTTGGATCTATAAATCTCAATGGCGTACGTTCCCCATCATCTTCCGGCGGATTTTCTGGCTTGCCTTGATTAATATCCGGCGTAGATGTCTCTGAATAATGTTGTTGTTGCTCATTCTCGCCGGAAATTATGTCAGCATTTCTCGATTCCGGATTGGAATTAGCCGTTCCCGTGCTCACTCTTTTATCCGAGGCACGAGCTGCCTGAGCCAACAAGGCACTCTCCCTCAAGGGATCCAGATTCTTGGCCAGTATAAAGATGCGTTGGTAAAACACCGATGTATTCATCCTCAGCAATTCCTCGTCCACATATTCCACAAGGGACTTGCGCACCTGAAAGATCAGCGGACGCTTCAATGTGAAACAGGGTTGCCTTGACGTCGATTGACGCGTCTTGGATTGAGCATTCAGCGTCGAGGTGTGACGCGTCAGTCGGGTTGTCGTCATCTCTGAGCCGCGATTAATCTGGCTTTGTCGAGCACTCTAATCAATTGGCAAAGCTACCAAATATTGTTATTGTTGTTATTATTATTTCAATTATTGTTGTTGTCTAGCAACAAACACATCAAAGGGTTGCTAGGCTATGAAAATAAACAACTCAAATCAAGGCTCGAATAAATCTTTGGGTATTATTCAAGGCACTTAAAACTCACTTTTAATTATTTTAATTAATTATTGCAAAGAAAACTACAGTAGAATTTATTATAAGATGTCTTTATTTGTGCTAAAACAATTTGTGAACTATAAAAAAAATGTTATTATAAAATTCAATCAGTTCATTAAAAGAACTTTGAATATTTATTTATTCATTTTCATTATTTATTATTGTGTAATAAAATGTTGATGCCAAATCATTTTGAAGGCCAAAACATGATCAAAATGATTCAACAATTTTTTTCCTAAAAGTTTTGACATGGTTTTTTACAGAAAAATGAAACCTCTCAGAATCAAATTTAAACTGTTGTTTTTCACTAATTTGGGCACCAGGAGTTGATCAAAAATAAAAACTCGAGTTTTAAATATTTGTGATGTTACCTCAATTATTTATTGATCATTTGGCTGAAATTCAAACAGTTGTAGCTGCCTTTGCTTGTTCAGCGAGCTAATATTATTATCATTTGGCTGAAATCCAAACGTTGTAGCTGCCTTTTGCTTTTCAGCGAGCTAATTTATTCATGGCGCATTTATGAGCAACTACAACAACAACAACACCAACAATGATGATGACAACGCGAAAGAAAAGCAACAACTATTAAGGTAGCAAATGTTGTTAAATTTCTTCATCAGCGTTGTTAGAATCTGTTGTTGCTGCTGCTTTTAGTCTCAGCTTATCTCCCACTCTTTTGCACACCATCTTCCTCTCTCTCTTTCGCTCAGACTATCTCTGTTTGGCTCTTTGAACAATGTGAAACACTTGGGCATACAACATGTTGAAATGATAATGAGCGAAAATTGTTTTTTGACTCGCTCCCCAGGTGTTTTGTGTTGCACAAAAGCCAAGAACTTATTCCCCCTCTCCTGTCTTCCCAATTCCGATTTATCCAGAGTGTTATTCTTGGGGTTGAGCGGCCGTTTACAGTTTAGTTTATTGGCTTAAACGTTGCGTAGCAATTTGTGGCATTTATTTTCTTAAATACAAGTACATGTCTGTCGCCCAGGAGACGCAGAAGGCAAAGCACCTTTCATGGAGAGTCCATCTTAAAGACCAATTCTAAGGAATTTAAAGCAGAGGTTGCAACTAAAAAATTTTATTATCTAAGTGAACTAAAAATTTGATGCAGAATCAATTAAGAGACAAAATAATGATCAAAAAGACATTCCGCATGCAAATCGGTTCAGTTTTGGCAAAGTTATAAGAAGTTGAAGTCTGGTAAGACTTTGGTCTGACAACTTTACAAGTCAAATTTTTTGTTAGTTTTGACATGATTTTTTACAGAAAAATGAAACCTCTCAGAACCAAATTTAAAGTGTTGTTTTCCACTAATTTGGGCACCACGCGTTCATTAAAATTAAAAACTTGAGTTTTAAAATTTTTAAAAAAATATTTTTAAAAAAAATCAAAGGGGGGAGTACATGATTTAGACGGAAAAAATCGAAGATTAAAAATTTTTTTAAATTAATAATATTTAGATGCAGAATCAGTTTAGAGCACAAATAATGATCAAAATGACATTCCGCATGAAAATCGGTTCAGTTTTGGCAAAGTTATGAGAATTTGAAATCTGGTAAGACTTTGGTCTGACAACTTTACAAGTCAAATTTTTTGTTAGTTTTGACATGATTTTTTACAGAAAAATGAAACCTCTCAGAATCAAATTTAAAGTGTTGTTTTCCACTAATTTGGACACCAGGAGTTGATCAAAAATGAAAACTCGTGTTTTAAAATTTTGAAAAAAATATTTTTTCCAAAAATTCAAAGGGGGGAGTACATGATTTTGACGTAAAAAAACCGAAAATTAATCATATTTTTAAGTTAATTATTTTTAGATGCAGAATCAATTTAGAGCACAAATAATGATCAAAATGACATTCCACATGAAAATCGGTTTACAATTGACAAAGTTATGAGAGTTTGAAGTCTAGGAAAACTTTGGAATGAAAGTAACAATTATTTATAAATTGTATCAAGCAATATTTGCCACCTTTAGGGTTTAAAGAGAAATCTGTCACTTTCACTGCAAAATGGATTGGGAATCAGTTTCGCTTTCGCCTCGCAAACATGTGCATTCAAATGTGTTTCGTCTTCTGCTGACAGCTCGCTGGGATTGGGAATGTTGCAGGCAGCGTTGATTGCAGCCAAGTTCTTAGTCAATATTTGTCAATTTCAATGAAATGAGAATTTGACATGCAAGCAAACGGAGTGCTCCTCTTCCTCCACAAGCATCAAGAGTATCCCGCTGCATTTGTAACTGCAGGATGCACACCAGCCTGAGCAATGCAAACACAGAATCGCATGTCGATTCTGTCCTTGGACTGAGTAAAATGAAGGGAAACCTGCCGAGCATCGAGCAGACACACTCACACTCAGAGAGGACATTTGCAGACCAACAGCCAGACACAGAGACAAACACAGAGACAGAGAGACAGAGACAGAACGAGTAGATGAATTAATTGCGATTTGTATGCTCTGGAATTTTTGTGTGGCAAATTGATTGATGTGCAGGTTTCTCGAATGCCAGCAACCAAAACCAAAGTCATTATTAAGCATGTTAAATACTTGGCAGTGCATTAAGCTAACTCTAATTGAGATTGATTCATATACGCAAAGTAACGAGTAACGAGAAATAATTAAAGCAACGAGTAACAGTTGATTGTGGTGAAAAAAATACAGTTTTATAGAAGCTCAATGCATAAAAAGCACCAATATTTATTCAATTCTAGAGCAACAAAAGTAGCGAGTAATATAAGTAACGAGTAAATGAAAGCAACGAGTAACAATTGAATGCGGAGACGAAAATAAACAGCATAAAGATAATAATGGTGATATTTATTCTACTCGAAATAACGAGTGTTGAAAATAACGAGTAGATTAACATAACGAACGAAAATGATAGAATAGATAACATAACTAAAAAAAAAAACACCAATTATTATGGTATAACGAGTGAACATATTAACGAGTAGATGAAAACAACAAATAATAAAATGTAATAGAAATAATAAACACAATAATATTTTTAGAAAGTGCAAACTAACGAGTAACGAGTAACGAATTCAGTCTATTCTGTTCTCCATGTTAAGTAAGAATTATCGCTGATTTATTAGAAATTATTTAAATTGTTAAGCCAAATTCTAACAAACTTTGTTTATTAATTTATAAATATGTATTTAGCTTACTCTCTTTTCCCCGCCTCTCACAATATTATTGCCAATCAAAATGTTAAGTTAGCAATTATTAAATCAAAATAACAAATTCAATTAAAATTAAAACGGCCCAGAGCGTGCTTATAAAATGCATTTTGCATTTAACACTTTTGTCCACGGGGCGGATGTTGGATATTTTATTATACAATTTAATTAAATTATGTGGCGCGCATCAGGGAGAAAATGAGAACATCAAGCTGGGAAAAGTTGAGGCCAGATGCGCTGGCAATTTGTTGCTTGTCACAAAGTTTTACCAATGCAATTAAATTGGGAAACTGGGAAATCGAAATCGCAATCGAAATTGAAATGGAGAAATGCATTCAGTAAATGCGACGAGCTGTTTAATCAATTGAATCCTTGTTCTGAGCACTGAAAGGAGCAAAAAATGTCTGCACTTTGCCAATTAAATAGCAGCTAATTTTGTTGGCCAACAGAGCAGAAGGCCTCTTGACCCAAAATCAATACTGTCCCCTATTATCCACTCTCTTTTTTTTGGGCCATGTGGACTGAACTTAACTCAATTATATTTTTATTTATGCGTCAACATTCGGGCACTCAACAAATAGCATTGAAGCAGCCTTTATGGGTAGTAAAGAGGCAAAGAGAGGGATTCTAACTTAGCCTTAGACAATGGAGAATTTATTGTTTCGCCAATCTAAGCAAATTTTTGGGCTAAAACTTTTTTGTTGCTGTTGCGTTCACTCAGCGGACCATTAATAAAGTTATGTATTTGATTATGAAACAGCCGAGCGGAAATATTGCGAATGGATTCAATTGCTTGGCAATTGAAGGGGAAAGGGAGAAAGGGAAAAAAGCGAGCCAGACAAATCATAAAAAAAAAGATGCTCGTTTTATGACGCAACTTTGCTTTAAATGGATTTGGTCAGTGAAGCCTAAGCACGAGGCTCTAAAACTGATGGAATTAACAGCGACATTCCCAAAAAATATTTGGTAAAAATTTGGAATTAATCAAAGCAAAAAATCTCACAATAAAATATAAATAAGAAAATTCAGATAGGATAAAATATAATAAAATATTTTTTTAGGTTTCCAATTTGTATTTGCAAATTAAATGTTTTCCAGTTTTGTTTGCCAAATTTTTGTTTTCAAATAATTCTATTCTTTGTATAATTCGAAGTTCAAGTGATATTGAGATTGAGAACACATTCGCTAACTGTGTGTGGTCAGTGTGAACCTTTTCACTTCCCACTTTTATCTCACTTTAAGCCATTTTCTTGCCGCATTCCAAAATGGCACATCCGGTGCCTAAGTTTCGTCTCTGTGTGTGTGCGTGTGTGTGTGTGTACATTCCACAGATTCCACTCTTGTGTGTGGATTGAATTTTTCACTTCTATGCGGTCATTTAAAGCTCTTGTTGAATGCTTAAAGAGTTTAAATGAAATGTATTTCTTTTTCAACATTTCAAATGTTTCTATACGAATTGTGTAGTAGACTTTTCTGATGACAGCAATTAGCATTTAGATAAACGCTTTGTTACTGCCCGACAAACATTTTTGCATACTTTTTTGACTTCCACAATTGAAACGGGAAAATGAAAATGTGGAAAAATGGAATCAAAATGCACAGGCCATGAAATTGCATTTTGTTATGGGAGCAATAACAACAATAAAACTAACAACAACAACAACAGCTCTCGATTAAAATAAAACTATCTAAATGTATACATATGTGTGTGTGTGTGTGTGTATTTGAAAATATCAAACAATTAAATAACACGCCAGCAAAAATAAAACGAAATCCAAAGTGAACTCAATTTGCTGGCATCTAAATCATTTTTAATTTGAACAACAAAAAGATGCCTCTGTGTGTATGTGTGAGAGAGTGTGTTTGTGTGTGTGAATATTGTGCACGTACACACAGAGAAAAAAGTCTTTAATTATTACACTTTATAATCGAATTTAATATAGTTCGTGTGTAGTTTTTACAGTGGCTAGAAATTTTTTATAAATAAATAAAAAATGATTGAATTTGCCATAAATTTGTATTTAAAAATATTTAATTGTAAAGCTTGTTATATTCGTTTTTGAAACACAAAATTGTTTCAAGATACATTCCCAAATATTTAAACAATATTTAAGTCTATTTAATCACAAGTCGAATTAAATAATAAAAAGTAATTTAAAACCCATATGTTTGTAGTTTTATAATACAACTTAATTAACTCTTGCGTCTTTTTAAAAAGTATATGACTTAACGTTTAATTAAATATGGCAATTTTGATTTTTTATTTTTAATTGTTTTCTTTGGTTTACCTGTGTGCAATTAATTTAGTCATTAAAGCTAGCTTTTAGTTAAATTTGATTATTTTTTAGCTACAATTTTATTACTTTTTTTTACGAATCTTATATTCTAAAATAAAATATTTTGTTTATATTGTTTTGCTATTTATTTGTACTAGACATTTTTTTGCAGGTGTAGCAGTAACAAAATGTAGCATACATTTAAGCATAAGTTCACAAACAAATCGCACACACGCACACACACAGAAATACTCACACATAAGAGAAGCAACAACAACAACAACAATAACAATAGTAATGCAATATACTCGGCTACATGTACCGTTACACGCTGCTGCACAATTATTCAAATCCACGAGCCATGACTGCCAACAGCAGCGAGAAGCGAGTAGAAGAGGAGAGAAGCGAATAGAGAAGCAGAGTGGAAAGTATGAAATAGAGTATGAAGAAAGGACTTTTACTTTTTTTTAGTTTTGCAGAGCAAATTTAAAATAAATAAAAGATAGATTCGTAATGCAACTGATCTTTAACTTAGTCAGGTTCTTATGTAAAAAAATAATATCTTAAAGGTTGTCTTTTAAACAATTGTTATTTTAATACAAATGGACAAATATTTTCCATTTAAATGTAATTTATTTTGTTAGTTTAATCTAACAAGCAAAAATTCCTAGAGTATTCAGTGTTCGGCACTCCAAAAAAAAACAATTTATTCATGTTTTTCTCCATCTCTTTTTTGTTTGTTCATTTATTTTGCATTGTTTTATTTGTTAATTTTTTTCTGTTGTTCGCTTTTAATTTTCAACAATTTGTCACAATAACAAAGCATTTGAAATGTGTACAACAATTTGCAGGTTGTATTTTTTTCGTAATTCAATTACTTGTGCAGTTGTAAAACGTTTTATTCTGTTCTAGATACGCTCTAAACAAAGTTAGAGTCGACAAACTAGCTTATTGAATATGCAATAATGCAATTTTATTTAACGTGTAGCTGTTTTTTGTTTCAAAATTTAACGAAAAATAAACAAAAGTTGAATGTAAGTCCCTTGAAATTTATGGTCTGCCCACGTGAGTTATATGAGTTTCAGGCTGAGCTTTTTAAGCCTAAAAGAAAACAAAGCAAAATAAAATAAAAACAAAAACGAAAAAAAAAACTATCAATTACGATGATCACATTGCTAACAAGCAGCTGCTGCAGCTGCCTCTTTCTTTATCTCTCTCTCTTTCTCTCTCTCTCTTTCTCTCTCTCTCTCTCTCTTTCTTTATCGTTCTCGTTCTTGTTCTTGGCCAAGAGCCTAATAAATACGCCTAAGCACTGTCCTTTCATTCGAAATGACAACACCAAGCAAATTACTTGAAATCAACGAGAGCTGATCGATCAGTTTGAAGAGTATAAGATAATACTCTAAAGACAACTTATTTATGCGAATTTCAAAAAACTTCTTTAGAATAAGGAAGAAACCAATACAAAAAAATACAAAAATACAAAAGTTGAAAATTGCAAAAGGAAAAAAATTTTGCGTCAATAAATTTGAAAAAAAAAGCCTTTTCTTTAATATATGTATAAAGTAGCTTTGATTTTTTCTGCCTCCATTAGAATTTTCTTACTAAATGGCAATCCAAATTTTTATTTCATGTAGCGAATGCTTATAAATTGTAAGAGTCATAAATTTAATATTTCTAAAAATGCAATATATGCGAAAATTTAAGATGTTTCTAAATTAATGGTTCTATTAAAATTTATAATTTTTAACTATTTAAGCAAGCTAACCTTAATAATATTTTAAAGTAATTGTTACATCGTTCGATTTTTAATCAAATAATTTAGATTTTTTAGTTTTTCATTTAATTTCTTGTCCTCACTTTTCCGATACCTTTCTTTAAATCCCTGACCTTACTAATACTAATAACTTGTATTTTACATTGTACTATTCTAATAGTAATAATATTACAAATACCAACACTAATTTTCATTGTTCAGATTGGGTTTTTCTGGGCTTTCCCCAATCCTTGCAACAAATGTTGGATTTATTATTAATAAATATTTTTTCAGTTCATAATTTATATTTAATATGAATTTTATTTTGAATTCTTAACTTAATTTTTATAATTAGTGACTTTTTCTTTGCCGACTGATATGAATTTTATTTTGAATTCTTAACTTAATTTTTATACTTAGTGATTCTTTCTTTGCTTTTAGTCGTATAAATAAATAAATTAACAAAATAGATTAATAAAGAAATGTAGAGAGTTCTGCTTGAACAACCCTCGGCCGTAACAAGAGACATACTCAGGGTCTGTCGAGCCCATTAAATGAGCAAAAGCCTTACGCCTTGCCTTCTTCTTTCAGTCGGTTGTCTGTCGTCCGTCGTCTGTCGTCTGATTGCCTGCTGCAAACATGGCGTATGAGCAACGTGGCGTATGAGCAACGTGACGGTGGGCTGCCACTTACAAGTAATAACATGGCCGACAGCGGCATAAAAATCTGCGATGACAATGCGTGTGTGTGCCATAAAAAGGCTTTAGAGTATCCCGGAAATAAAGTCATGCACTGAAACAAAATCTAAGCACATTCGTCGCCGACTTTGGGGTCGCATTAAAAAAAGAAAGAAGAGGCTGAAAAGGTAATGCCAGTGATTGATTTACCTGTTCGACAGTGTGTGTGTGTGTGTGAGAGTGTGTGGGAGTGTAAAATTGATGTGTCCCAGCTGAATTAAAGGCAAGAAGAAGGCAAAAAGAATGTGTGCCTGGTCAACAATTTGCATTGTCTTTGCTTTCTTTTGGCCTTTCTTATTCTACACATTTTCCTTTGCCCTCTACTCGAGTTGTTGCTTTTCCTGTTGCTATTTTTTCGCCGTTAGTTGCCTTAGGGCGAGTGTCAAATGCCGTCAGAAGTTTAAGCTCTATATCGGCGGACCCAAACACAATCAGGCAGTTGGCTATAAAGCAGCAGGGTCAACAAGCCAACAGCAAAACTTGGTTAGTTAAAAGTGTTTGTCATTGTTGACACCTTTCGTCTTGTCGAGCAACTTGAGACAGCAACTGTGACTTCATCTTCGTTTCCATCTCCATCTTCATCTCCGTCTCCTTTTCCGACTCAAACGGCGACAATGACAGCAAACAGCGCAAAAGGGAAAAGTTTTCTTTTGCCCTGCCATTTTCTTTACACTCTCCCAACAATACCCTGTACTCAAAAAATGCCCCAAGGGAGTATGCTCAAGCTGGCAACAATTTAAACATTTTATTTATTTTTTATTTTTATTAAAATTAAGCAAGAAATCAAACCGAAGCCAATATGGGTAACGCTTTCGGTTAAGATCAAAAAAATATCAAATTTTCTAGATGACCAAAATTTAAATGCAGAATGAATTAAAAGGGCAAATAATGAACAAAATGACATTCCGTTTGAAAATCGGTTAATTTTTGATGAAGTTATGAGAGATCAAAGTTTTTGAAAAAATGTCAAGGGGTATGTATGGAAAATTGGATGATAGATGACTTAGGGTCGAAAAAATATCAAATTTTCTAGATGACCAAAATTTAAATGCAGAATAAATTCAGGGGCCAAATCATGAACAAAATGACATTCCGTTTGAAAATCGGTTGATTTTTGATGAAGTTATGAGAGATCAAAGTTTTTGAAAAAATGTCAAGGGGTATGTATGGAAAATTGGATGTTAGGTGGCTTAGGATCGAAAAAATATCAAATTTTTTAGATGACCAAAATTTAAATGCAGAATCAATCTCGAGGCCAAATCATGAACAAAATGACATTCCGTTTGAAAATCGGTTAATTTTTGATGAAGTTATGAGATATCAAAGTTTTTGAAAAAATGTCAAGGGGTATGTATGGAAAATTGGATGATAAATGACTTAGGATCGAAAAAATATCAAATTTTTTAGATGACCAAAATTTAAATGCAGAATCAATAAAGAGTCCAAATCATGAAAAACGTGACATTCCGTTTGAAAATCGGTTAATTTTTGATGAAGCTATGAGATATCAAAGTTTTTGAAAAAATGTCAAGGGGTATGTATGGAAAATTGGATGATAAATGACTTAGGATCGAAAAAATATCAAATTTTTTAGATGACCAAAATTTAAATGCAGAATCAATAAAGAGTCCAAATCATGAACAACGTGACATTCCGTTTGAAAATCGGTTAATTTTTGATGAAGTTATGAGAGATCAAAGTTTTTGAAAAAATGTCAAGGGGTATGTATGGAAAATTGGATGATAGATGGCTTAGGATCGAAAAAATATCAAATTTTTTAGATGACCAAAATTTAAATGCAGAATCAATCTAGAGGCCAAATCATGAACAAAATGACATTCCGTTTGAAAATCGGTTAATTTTTGATGAAGTTATGAGAGATCAAAGTTTTTGAAAAAATGTCAAGGGGTATGTATGGAAAATTGGATGATAGATGGCTTAGGATCGAAAAAAATCAAATTTTTTAGATGACCAAAATTTAAATGCAGAATCAATCTAGAGGCCAAATCATGAACAAAATGGCATTCCGTTTGAAAATCGGTTCATTCTTAATGAAGTTATGAGAGATCAAAGTTTTTGATAAAAAGTCAAGAGGTATGTATGGAAAATTGGATGAAAGATGGCTTGGGGTCGAAAAAATATCAAATTTTTTAGATGACCAAAATTTAAATGCAGAATCAATCTAGAGGCCAAATCATGAACAAAATGACATTCCGTTTGCAAATCGGTAAATTTTTGATGAAGTTATGAAAGATCAAAGTTTTTGAAAAAATGATTAAAATTAAAATTTAATGCAGATAAATGTTATATAATTATTAAAAGTATTCAATTATAATTAATGGATTAAGTTGGAGCTAAGTTACAGGACAACTGTTAGTCGTGCATACCCTACTTGACTTGACTTTTAGCTGTTGTTATTTCTGCTGTGCTTAGTTAAGCTGTTCGCTGTCCTGAGTGGCATGTGGGCGTAAATCGCGAGTGGGCATGGTCACGTTAAAGGAGGAGGAAAAGGGGGAGGAGGGGGCGTGGCAAGGGGGCGTTGTACGTTGATTGCTGTTAAATATTTGGTGGCGTCGCGCAAGTTTTCGTAAATCTAATTTATTACATTGGCCAAAAGCAGTTTAAAGCCTAACTGGCAATGACACCAACAATACACACACACACACACACAAACAACAAGCATATTGAGTTTCTCTCTATGTGTGTGTGTGTGTGTGTGTGTATTTTGCGGGGGTTTATTGGCATTGGTGTTAAGACCTTGTGCATGCCACATGCCACATGCCACATTCCGCTTTTGTTTTTGGCCACAGATTTGCGCGTGGAAAGCTCATGTGACTTTTAGACAAGCTAACCACCCTCCCCCCCCTCCCCTTCCGCTACACCTACCCCTCTCTATCATAGCCCCAATTTGCTGTTATGTCTTCATATCATTTGCTGTAAAATGAGACATGCGTCATTTATCATTTTCAGCTGGAAATTTGAACAGTTTCAAGTGTCGCCCACCAAAAAATGTGATGGAGCACAGTCTCAGTTTGCTTCTTATCCCTCTTTATCTGCCTCTTTATACACTGCTTCTTGTTTTCCAGCTATATCTGGGCCATTTAAACTGCAGTTGAACTGCAATTGAGTTGGCATTTCATTACGGCCAGCCGTAAAACCCACTAAAGTTGCCAAATAAAATAGAAAATGGTATAAAAAAAACGAAAAAAGAAAATCCCAAACTTATCAACGTAAACAATTCGAGTACTTCAACTAGTTTCAGGCGTCTCGATAGTGCTCCAGATAACGCCATGTTCAGCAAGAGATGGAGAGAGGAACAGAGAGGGAGACAGAGGGGAGAAGAGAGAGTGCGAGATACTTGTGGCTTGGTAAATTGCATAATGAAAAGTTTCAGCCGCACTGTGGTATAAAAAACTAAATTAGCTGCAAATAATTAAAAGCTTTAAACCCAACAAAAAATATATATGTGTTCTGTAAGTCCAAGAATTTGTATATATTTTATTATTTAATTTATATAACTAAATATAATTGTAGAAAACTGAATTTTTAATATTTATGATAAAAAATATAAATATACATTTTATTTTATCTTGTACAAAATTTCAAACTGCCATAACTTGGTCAAAACTTAACCAATTTTCTTGAGGAAAGCCAATTTTATGTTTAATCGACCTCTAATTTGACTCTGCATCAAAATTAGAACATTTATTTTTTTTAATCACTGTCCATTTTTTTTAGTACCTTGACCCTTGCTTATTTTTCCTGTACTTTCAATCACTCTCCACTTTTCCTTGACACTATTTCAAAAACTTTAAATATTTATAACTTTGTCAAATCTTAATCGATTTCCTTGCGAAATGTCAATTTTATCTTTATTTTAACTCTTATTTGATTCTGTAACTATAAATATTTTTTCAATATTCCATTTCAATTTATACAAAATTTACTTGTATTAAAAAAAAAAAAAATTTTAATTAAACTTAAATTAAAAAACATAAAAAAAAATATAAATTATTTTATGAAACTTTAGCAATATAATTGGTACTGTTATTAAATAAGTGACAAAGTTTGCTGTATAAATGTCGATATTAAAATTTAAAATATTATATATTATATTGAAAAGATGCTGGAAGTAATCAAAAAGATTATAGAAAAAAAATGTTCCAAATGTCGATATTAAAATTTAAAATATTGTATATTATATTAAAAAGATGCTGAAAGTACTGTTAATCAAAAAGATCATAGGAAAAAAATATTCAAAATCTCCAAATCAATATGTAAAAGTTTATATAAATATATGTTTTTGCCCACTGTGACACAAAATGGGCAAAATGGCAACCGGAGACAAAATTTTTATGAGTAAACTTTCAATTACCGAACTTTTTTCTTGCTTGAATTACTTTTGAAATACGCTCACACACACACAGACACACACGCACACATGTGTAATTATGAGTGTTGGCAGTCAATGTATTTGCCATGTGGTGCACAACACTTGCCACTCACCTGACCCTTAAAGTGTAGCCACATTCATAATAATGTTGCCTGTTTATTGCTTTCACAATATTCCGGCTCAATTTATGAGGCCGCTTTTTAGCAATTTTTCAACTTGTTACTTAGCGTAACTTTGAGCAATATTTGGCACATTTTTGCACACCATATTTAAGGCAAGACAGTGGCTCTGAGACTGGCCAAGAGTGCTCGGCTTTTAAGCCATTTCAGCGCCAGCTGCTGTACACATAAACATAAATCATAATCTGTTGGCACAGTACATAAATTATTGACGCTAAAGAGTTCACAAAATGTGCAAACAAACACTCAGTACACACACTCACCCCCACCCGCTATACACACACACACACACACACACACACACACACAGTGATAATAGCTACTAAACACCTACTTACAGTTTGGAGCACAGTTATTAAAATGCAACTCAAGAGCTAAAGACGAAAACGAATGAGAGAAATACCACATGAAAAGGGCTGGCAAAAAGGAGGAAAAGGGAAGGCAGGGAGAGGTTGGTTTATCTATGCTCTGGAAAAGCATTTTCTCTGCTTTCTTTAATGGTTGCATATGCAGTCTGTTGTGGCATTAATATGAGAGTAATCGCACTTCTTTTACTGCTTCTATTTTTTTTCTTGACTAAAAGCGGTAACACGGAGCGTATGAGTTATGTGTAGCAGATTCAATTTAGATGTGCTGCCTTTATTCGATGGAAAGAGACCACAAGCAGAAAATGGCTGCAAAGTGAAAAATATTGATTTATTAACTGCCTTTATCCTCCATGGTCACTTTTTGTTGCATTCGCATTGCTACTTAAAAAATATGGATTCTAGAGGGCCATTTAAAATCATAATATGCGTTTAGTTACATTGAAAATTGATAGACGTTGTTCTCCATGGTCACTTTGTAAATCTTCTGTTACTAGAAATATTTTAGTTAAAGTCATTTGTTAAGAATTTAAATCCATTTTATCGAATTTAAATCGGTTTTATCAAGCTAAATCTAATATAAACCTCCATGTTCACTTTTTAATGTCACAATCCAAGTCACGTTTAATTTCGTTAAAAATACTTATAGTCCAATTTCTAGATGATTATTACAGACATATCACCTTTATCAAATCCATCTAGTTGCAATTTATTCAGCCTATCTCCTCTATCCTCCATTGTCACTTTGCATGCATGTTATTCCCATCACTTTTTTATAGACATACCAATTTAAGTTGCCTTCCGGGAATGTCCAATCCATGTGCATATATAGCTCAATTCCTCAACTGTCACATCATTCACGATTAACTCGACTCTGTCAATGTTGAGACACTTCCAAAAATAGATTCAACACAATTTCTGCAAATCTCCACAGACCACAAATACCGATACAAATGCAAATACAAATACAAACAACATGTGAGCATGCAATAAGAAGCGGAGAAAAAAATGTTAGAATAAAAAAAAAAAGAATTGAAAAACTGGCATTTAAATTTCTATTGGCGTTTTGCAGTTTGCAATCCAAACAAAATTGACAGCATCAAAAGGCGGCAAACAGAAATCGACAGAGGAGCTAAACAAACAGCAAACACAACTCAAACAACGAACAAGTCAGAACACTAGGTACAAACAAGTTGCTCGACTGTTAGATGCCCAGTTCTTAAAACAAGAATCAATAAAATACAAATTAAAAAAAAATTATTTTGAAACTACTACAACTAAAATAATTTATTACAACTTATAGTTTATTACTCCAGTTAATTGTTACATGATTTAATTAATAGCTAAATTTTCTATCAGCTAGTATTTCGTTTAACTCAGTACGATAAAATTAACTATATATATTTTTTTGTCTAAAAATCAGTGATTACATGTATTAATTTATTAACGTTAAACCATTTTAAATGTGACTTTAAGTGATACATATTTCTGCAAATTAAGTTACTATAACGTTAAAGATTTCATTTTAATAATTCGCCTTCGTTGAAATATTAATTTTTGAAGTTGTAATGTAGCTTTTTGCTTACCCCGCCTAAAGGCTGAGCTGGGTTTAAGAGGATTAAAAATTAAATTTCAATTATCTTCTCTATTTATTAACCGATCGTGATGAAATTTTGAACAACCGTCCAAAAAATAGCATAAATTCCGTGTCCCAAATTTTAAGAATGTAGCTTTTAAATTGCTCTTGCTATGCGATTTCTTATCATTTGCGAAGGCGTACGTAGGCGTGGCAAAATTCTAAAATAAACTTTCACTGCATGCAGAATACAGGAATATTATCACCAAATTTGGTTGCTCTAACTATGGCTGTCTCAGAGATCTAGCTATTTAAATATACGAATAGACACACATTATCAAAAACTTATCAGCCTTTTAATGATTTGGCTACTGGGCTAACAGCAACATCGACACCAAAGTTGGACACTGTTGGTTGGACTCGAATTCAGTTGCCTCATTCATGAATGCTGATTTTGCAGCGAACCTTTGCGGAGGTAAATAGAGTGCTAACAAAATGCTACACGAATTGAACAAAATGAACGAAATGAAATACTTGATATTTACGCGAAAAGTGCAGAGAAATCCTCTTAAATTTACAGCAGAGCTGAGCTCTTTACCATTTACATGTTAAAGGGGTTAAAGCAAACTGTAAAAAATATACGTGTTGCCATTTGAATTTGTCACTCTCCCAAAAGCAGAAACAAGTTGCAGAGTCTGTGGAGATCTGTGGGGTATATTAGACTAGTGTAGAGTCTGAGTTTTAAAATATTAAACTTTGTAAGCAGTCTTTCTTGCTAGAAATAAATTTTAAAATTTACTGGAGATTTTCTAGCAATTTACAAATTTAAATATTTTCACAATCATTAAATTCCTTTAAAATATTTTACGCAATATTCTTTTATAATTATTGCATTTTTGTAAATTTATTAGCTACAGCTTAGTAATAGTTATAAGTCCAGACCTTGAAAGTTTTTGCTGTTGCTGTTGTGATTTTTAGTAACAATAAAAATTTATTTTTAAATTTGTTCTATCTTTAAAATTTGAGTTGCGATTTTTACTACCAATAAATTTTTAGTTTGGATTTTTATCTTTACTAAATGTCAAGTTGCGATTTTTATTTTCACTATATTTTTAGTGATGATTTTTATCACCACTAAATATTTACTTTAACTCTTTAACTACTGTAAAAATTTTAAGATAGGATTTTTAGCATCAGAAAATATGTACTTGAAAATGTTTACAACCACTATATATTTAATTGAGAATTTTATTTACAAAATACGCTAAATTCTGCAAGTTTTAAGCGGGATATATGTATATGTATTTCGAGTAAAGCATTTAATTTTAGTTATTTTAAATATAATTTGAATATAATATGTTTTTTTTTATTAAGTTTTATTTTCTAAAAGATCACATAATAGTCGATACTTTGAATAGAAAATGTTTCTAATACTTTTTTAATTTCATAGATAATTTTCCTTTAATTTCACTCTTTTACTAGGGTATCTTATAGTTCTATCAATTCTTATAAATGTTCACCTACTTGTGCTGCACTTGAGCTTAAAGTGGGAGCATTTTTTAATGAAGCTGCTTGTGTGAGGATGAGTGCAACGAAGGACACTTGGAAGATAAATCGCTGGGTTAGACCAGAGGTCATCTGATTTACCATGAATCAAGGCAGAAAGGATGCTTCAGGAGAAAGGATAAAGAGTTGCATCGATTCTGCTGGGTCAGCAATTAAAAACACATAATTCATGCATCAAATACAACTACCAAATTTTGTGTTAGAATAATTTTGCTACCCTCTAAAAAGGTGTTTTAACCTAACCTTTTTAAAGGTTACACCTGGTTGAGGTTGTAGGCGCATAATTAAATTGTAGAACTAATTGGGCTACAACTGCCAGCTGATGATGGAGATGAAGATGATGATGAAGATGAAGATGGAGGAGACACAGTCAAAGTTGACGGCTCTTAAATTATGCGCAAAGAACACACGAAAATACGACGAACACGAGAACACGGAAGAAAATGCGTTCCATACGGGAAAATGGAGGAAAATCCATTTCGACAGCGCCAGGAAAAACCACCTAAAAGAAACCAGAGGCGAACATAGAAGATGAGAGAGAGAATAGAAGTCGAAATGTACACTCAAAAATCATACTTATCTTAAATTTAAATATCAGTAAAAGAGTACATAATATTTAGAAAAATCTCATTAAAAAAGGTGATAATGAAGATATAATCATTATTCTATGAGTTCTATTATTTAACTTATAATTATGTTTGATTATTTTTTTTTATTTATTTATTTGTGTTAATTATTTATGCACGACTAAAAGCAGTCGGCAAGAAAAAATTACCAAGTATAAAAATTAAGTTAAAGATTATTTTTATTCTTTATTCTTTTTGATTCAAAAAATTGTGCTATTTTGACAAACCAACTTGAGTTTTTATTTTTGATTCAAAAACATAAAACTCAAGAAATAATCATTATTCTATAAGTTTTATTTTTTTTCCTCAAAAATTATGATTATTTCTTGAGTTTTATTTTTTTTTTGATTAAAAATAATGATTGTTTGATGAGTAAAATAATAAATATTATAAATCTTAAGATCATGGTGAAATTGCATAGATTGCCCTTAAAGAAAATTGTTAGTATATTTCACGTTTTTTTACAGTTACTAGAAGTAAATGATTTTTTGATTAGAAAAAAAAAATAATCTTTTTTTACTGTCTCTGATTATTTTCAATTAAAAAAAATATTTCATCCAAGTATATCGCAATATAAGAAAACCTAAGCCTAAAATGTCGAGAAAGTATTTGCTATTTTGTAAAAAATATTTTGTATAATATTAACGTGAAATTCTGTTATAATTTTTTTTGAGTATAAGAAATAACATGAGAAAATCTTATTCTAAAATGTTTTTGGCTAAAAATTTCTATATTAAAGAAGAAATATTTTTTACAATATTGGAAAATTTTTGGCATTTTTAGGAGCAACTCGAATTTTATGGCGACTTTCTTAAAAATAGTGAGTAATTTTTTCGAGTGTAGGTGGAAAGCGTGTAGCGACAGCTGCGACAATGACACATGATTATCAGGCAACATGGCTGTTATTGTAGTTGGCTGACCTGCATTGGCCAAGTCCCAGGACCAGGACCAGGACCAGTCCCAGGACCGGTTCGAGGACCAGGTAAGGCCACTCTGTCTCTATCTCTCTCTCTTTCTCTCTCTCTCTTTTGGCCATGTTGTTAGCTGGCAGCTGGCGTACAAAAACATATTATAACATATAGCTGAGCATTAGGTAGAAACTTGTAGAGGAACAAACAGGAGAGGACGAAACAGGACAGTTCTTGTCCTGTTTGCCTGTAGTCAATGGGTGTGTCCTGTTAGCCTTGTTGTTGTTATTGTTGTTATTGCTGTGGTTACTGTTGTTGTTGCTGGTACGACACGAGCCATTATGCATTCATATGATTAATGAGATCATGTTTCTGTTGATGTTGCGATGGAGCAGCTAATAGCCTTTTGAGCCAGCACAAATAACAGACATGATTTTGCTGGTAGATCCCCTCAAAACGCCCTAAACAATATTGTTAACTGTCCAAATCCATAATCAAACATTTCAATATATCCCATCTCACTTGACTAGATACAGGGAATTAGAGAAAAAATTACGAAGTATAAAAATTAAGTTAAAGATTACAAATATAAATAAATTTAAATATAAATTATGAACTGTAAAGAAAAAAATTAAACTTAGATTGGATGGTTATTTTAATTTGTATGTATTTAAAAATCAAACCCCATAAAAATTATGTAATTGAAAGAAAAAACTTAAATTTGAAAGAAAAAAACAAATTCATTTTGTATAATTATGCTTAGAATAAATTCAATTTAAATCTTAGAGATTAATTTTATTTTAATAATTATATAAAAATCATATTATACTTGGTATTTAGATTTATATCATAATAATAAATTGCAAATATCTTTTGAACTGGCAGGTTTATTTTATAAAGTGTGCAAAGTATATTTTCCGATTAAAAGATATTTTTATTTAACTACTATTGTCATTGATACGATATTATTAATATTCGTATTTTCATTTTTTGGATATAGACATTTTGTATCGAGATTTATGGAGGATAGAATATTAATAGATAGAATCATAAAATAATAGCTCATCTGAAGACTAATTTAGACTATTATATTTTTTTTTTTTTTATGTATTTCAATATAAAAATCAAGAAAAAATTATATAAAACAAATTAATTTTCTTTTTGCACATAATTGAAAAAAGGTACAAACCCAAACCTTGGGTTTAGAAGGTATATAAACCTTGTTTTATGGTTCGAACCATCGAACCGAACCTTTACTAAATTTTTGGTGGTTTGCAGCCTTGTTTATGATCATTATCTACACTGCTGCCATATAATTTTATATTATTCTCATGGTCAAGACTTCGTATGTCGTTAAGCTGTCTCTTATATTTATCTGCCACCAGGATCCAAAATCTATTGACCGCAATAGTCTTCTCGGCTGAAGCTCTCCATTTGGCTTTGTAAATGTCACATACAAAAGACTATAATATACAAAATCTGAATTCAAGAACTTTTGACATAGTTTTAATAATTTACTTACACGTTGTACGTTTTCCTCTATTGCAGTTATGTCTTCCCAAGGAATTATATAAACCGTGCTCGGAACTCGCAATAATAAGTCTTTCCCTTTCAAGCTGCTATTTGATTCCGGTATCTCCAGATTGGGAAGATTCTCTTCGAATTGAATATTTTCATAAAAAGATTCAAGTTGTTGGAGTACTTGTTGCATTGTCGGTCGATCCTTTGATTCCGGATGCCAACAGCGTTCAATCAGCTCTTTTATTCCATCCAAATTTTCTGAGCCTTGGATGTCACTCATTGGTGGACGTGCACCTAAAATGGAATAAATTAAAGTATATTTTATGATATTTGTTAGATTTCTTTATGAAAGATTTTTACCCTCAGCGACACATCGTTGAAGAATCAAATCAACAATTCTTTCCTTGTGGTAAAAAGGCTTCTTTCGTGCCATTATCTCCCAGATAATAATACCAAAACTATAAACATCGCACTTTGCATCATATTTACAGCCAAGTGAGACCTACATATGAAAAATTTCCTTATTTAGAATTCAATGTTCGTTACGTATGGGAGTTGAGTAATAATACAAACCTCTGGTGCCATATAACCGGCGGTTCCAGTGTTTTCTGTATTATTAGTTGCGATTTCTCTCACTGTGCCAAAGTCACATAATTTGAGTTCTTTAAACTTGTTGAAAAGCAATAAATTGTCTGTTTTAAGATCCCGATGGATTATATTTTTCTTATGCAAGTACGCAATACCCTGTAAAGGAGAAAAGAATGCCATTTTTAGAGCAGTACACTGATAAAAAAAATGCTCTAAAATCAAGATTTTAGTCTCAGAACTAAGATTTTTGGTGTAAAAAAAGGCGTGGAGAACATAAAATTCTTAAATTAAAAGAACACATGTTGATTTCAAGAACATTTTAAGTAAGAATAAATATTCTTAAAATTAGAATCAAAAAATAAAATCAATAAAATAATTTTTTCTATTTTTAAATTTTAATTTATTTATAAATTTTAATTTATTTATATTTAATTCTGTTTTATATATATATAGACGCTACTTTTTTTTTTTTTTCTTCTCTTATTCTCTTATCAATTTTGGGTAAGTCTCTTATAATGTCACTGACATTCTTAAGCTGTGAATAGGGGACTGACAAATCAGCACCCCTATTGTGTCGGTGTGGCTATTATTAAATTCTTATTTTACGATGGCTTTCATTATTTTTTCTTAAAATTTTTCTATTTTTAATTAGTTAATAAAAATGTGTCGGATGATATTGCATTTTTTAATTGCGGTTATTATTTGAAAAGTATTTACTAAGTATTTATTGACGTCATAATTTTATACAATTATATTTTTAGAAAAAACAGTTGAAAACCTGGACCTATTTCGAGGCACCTCTGATTTTTATCGTAATTAACTAAATAAAATATAATAAAAAAACATACCTTGGCACATTGAAGTATCCAAAACTGCTTATAAATTTCTGGAATAATAATTTCTTTCTTGCACAATAATTTCTTGAGAGATCCGCACTCTGAATACTCTAATAGTAAGCAAAATTTATTTTCGTCATCTTTAGAATAACCGTAAAGCTTAACAATATTTGAATGATTCAAACGCCGTAAGATTTCGATCTCTCGCCGAATTTCTTTGCTGGTATTATCTGAATACCTTAAGTTTTTGAGTGCAATTGTTTTATCTCCATAAAGAGTTGGACACTCCGCAGTGTAGACATCGCCATATGAGCCACTTCCAATCTGAATATAAAGATGAAAAACGTATACACCAGCCCAAATATATATATATATTTAAATATTCGAGTCATCTGCTAAACACAATTAGATCTCACAATTCTTACAAGCTTTTTAAGTATAATTTCTTTAATGTTCACGTAGGGCACCTCCATATTATCCATGTTTGATCGACTCAAATGAATTTATTAAACTAAAATGTTGCTCAGTGCTCGTAATCTACTTTTGTCGAATTAAAAAGCTGACTAACACCCTCATAAGAAATTTGTATACTTAGTACTGAAAATATAATCGAGTTCGATAATATCTCGATATGTTAGAGAAGAGAAACTCATCACGCATTTTTTTATTATTCAATTAAATTATTATTTATTACCAACATATGTATGTATACATTTTTTTAAGTATTATCGTGGATCGAAGTCAAATATAAATTAATCTTATTTTTCCAAATTTTGTAAAATATAAAATATAAAAATTTAAAATAAATAATTTATTTAAATTGAAATTGAAAAAAAGTAAAAAGCCATTTTTAAAAATAAAAAATTTGTATTACAAAATTTAAAAAAAAATGATTTATATTTAAATTTTTATTATTATATTATAATTAAAAAAAATTATTTTTCAATTTTAATTCGTTATATATACAAAAATTACTTTTAAATTTTTTTTACACAAATTAAAATTATTGCTTAATTTTTTCAATACAAGTTTAATAGTTTCCCTGGGTAAAATAAAAATTTAATGTAATTTTGTAAACTTAACCAAATGGTCCCAAAAAAAGTATTAGAATCATAGCAAAATTTTACAAATTTAAATTTCTTACAAACAAATTTAAAAAAAGAAAAAGGAAAAATATTTAAATGTTTGATTTTTTATATAGATTTTCTTCGAATTTAATTGTATACTTTAAGGCACTATTATTTATTCGTAGAGAGAATCTGTAGCAGCTGTTTCTGCATAATCAAATACAAACCAACACAAATAATTCAAAACTTTTTCTACTAACAAAAAAAGAGATTGTCAACTTTTTCAATATAGTAGAAAGAATAATTACAAATAGTTTTGGTTTTATAAATGCAAGTTTATAAAGAATCAAAATTGTTTTAATTTTATGTGTGATATTTGTGTTATATTTAGCCAGCAATTTTTTCTGCAAAATAAATATAATTTACAAAAATTGTAATGATTTAAGCTCAGTGGGACAGACGGTAAATGCAATGCCACAACAGCAACCACAACCACAATTGCTGTGATGTGAGAGCATTTTCTCTATGCGCGAATTTTGAATGCAAATCCACTTCAATTTGGTTGGTTGGCCTTGCAACCGCATCACAAATTCATGACTCTTTGCCCAAAAATGCAGCCGCCAGTCACACACACACGCACACATGGATTGAGGTTAGCCATCAATCAAGAGTGGGTTGAAAGTCGCTTGTAAAATGTCAAGCATCAAAAAATATTGTGCACCACGCGGCGTATGCGTGATGCGTGCTGTGAGAGACAAAAAGAAAGAGAGAGAGAAAATAAGAGATAGATAGACAACGTTCATAATTATCTGCGTAGCATTTTAATTATTTTAATATATTTTTAATTAACAGGCCACGCAGCACAGCATTTGACAATTTGGTTGACAAAATTGACGCTTTGAACTTTTGATAATTTTGCAAATTGTCGTAGCTTTTATTGTTGTCAGTTTAACGCTCAACTGCACACAATACACATTTTAATTTATTGCGGACGCTGTCTGTTTTTGAGGCACTGTGCTGACAGGCGATTTAGATTGATTGAGCTAGAGAGAGAGAGAGATTAATTAATAAATGCAAAAGCAGGAGAAAAAAAAAGCTAATTTATAATTGTTTTTCTGCTGCAAATTGGCCAAAACACGCCCCCCAACTCCATGCTCTGGCCTTGTAATTTCTAGTTAGCATTGTTGTTTGGCATTCATTAGTCTGTCGCTTTCAAGGTGTCGCACAAAATGTCAAACAATGCTCTGAAATTAATTACATTTCATTGCGCATTTGCTTTCATCCCTTGGAGAACTGACTCAGGGGATTGGATGAAGGGAAGACAGCTTAAATTAAATGTCAAATATGGCTAAATCGCGTTGAAGCACAAAAATTAATTAACAATATATTCGCTAGACGTGGCTTAGCTGCAATTGCACAGCTTTTATCTATACAGAGGCGAGGCCGACGGTGCGTATGATTAATATGGTCAGGCGTTTAAGTGACTGCGTCGCACGTGTTTGGCATTTCTCTGTAGTTTTTTCAAATTCAACAATGCCACGCCCACCTACAGCCTACGCACATTTTCCCACCTTTCCCTTTCCCTCTCTCTCTTTCTCTCTCTCTCTCCATTTACTCATAAATCTTTCAAGTGTCACATAAAATTTCCGCACATGTACGGAATCAAAATGAAAAGCAACAACAAAGAAAGCATAAAAAATGGCATTTCTTTGTTCATGACAACGAATTAAAATATACACTTTAATGTTGTACCTGTTAGCTTAAATTCAATAGTGAGAAATTTCAAATATTCAGCTTTTTTTATGCATTTAAGTTTTAAAAATTGTCAACTCTTTTCTGTTTATTTAAGATAATAAAGCAAAACTATTTGAAATATTTTAGCACTCTAGCTCTTACCGTTTTGGCTTGATACATATACAATAGCTCAAGTTATTGCTTAAAAGAAAATCACATTAAAAGTAATTTCAAATTTTGTATTTAAATAACTTTAAAAAATAAATATTTAAAAAGGCAAGACATCTTTTGCAAAATAAATAAATTAACATTAATTGCAGTAGAATGTAAAATTCTCATATTTTTTTGCAAGTGTATATTTACTCAATATGTCAATTAATTATTTTGGCCAAAAACAAAATGTACACTTTTTTTAAATATTAAAATAACTAGTTCCACTTATGCATCTCATTATTTTTTCCTTACTTTTTAAATAACCAAAAGCAACTAATAAAAAGAAAATAAATATTTTTTATAAAATAAGAACTTTTTTTTTTTGCAAATTAAATTAGGTTAATTTTTTTCTGTGTCAAAACAATTACTTGACATACTGTAAATATATTAATAAATTAAATAGAGTGGAAAATATTATTCTCAGACAAATGAGAAAGGTTTGTGCAAGAAGTATTATTTTTAAAGTGTATATCTACTAAGTAGAAGCAACAAAAAGGGGCAAAAAGAAAGAACGAGACGAGGAGAGAGTTAAAGAGAGAGAGAGAGAGAGAGAGAGAGAGAGAGAGAGAGATTGAGCTGTTGGGAAGACGTTACTCAGAGAACTTAGTGCAATAAGTCAAGTTATCAAAGTTAATAATTCTTAATGTAAGTGCATAAATAAGACAGGGGCAATGAGGACAGACAGAACGACAAACAGACAGAGGGACTGATACATAAAAAAAGAGTATGGGAGACAGAGAGAGAAGGAGAGAGGAAAAGACAGATGATATGTCACTGACAGTTGCCCATAAAAGTATGCTACATGGCAGGCAAAGCGCAGAACTTCAAATAAATACAAAGATGAATTTTTCGTAAATTTATGCAAAAAGGCAGCAAAGCAGCAACCAGAAAAAATATACATAAAATAAAAAAGAAATGAAGAGCAGAGCAGAGAAATGAAGAGAAATGAACAAAAACAGAGAGAAAAAAGCAAAACTGAAGGCTAATTTGCATAAAGAAATCGGCTGGCGGCAAACGAAAATGCCGAAATATGATTTCCTCTCTCTCTCTCTTTGTCTCACTTGTTCCCTCTCTCACTCTCTCTCTCTGCCTTCTCCTTTTTGTCTGTCCTTCTTTGAATGCTCCTTGTTCAGTGGCGCGGCAAATATGAAACTCAAAGTGTTCATGCTGACATCGCGACATAAAAATATATATATATATATATATACAAATATATATTTATACACACCCATACATATCCATAACGACATATGTATGTATGGGTGCATATGTGTGTGTGTTTGTGTGTGTTTATTTAACAACTGTTTCCCATTATTTGGCAGGCCTTTGTGGCTAAAAGCACACACTGTTTGCCCATGGTGCACAGTGGAATAGACGACTAGATTTGCTTCTAGTAATTTAAATATTAAAATCTCAAATGTTACTAATACTTTTTAACCATTCGCTTAGCCATACTTTGATATTTTATCTATAAGCTTTTTTTAATTATACCCGTTACTTAAAAAATAAGTAAAAGGGTATATTGTGTTCGTTGGAATGTATGTAACAGGGAGCAGGAGGCATCTCCGACCCCATAAAGTGTATATATTCTTGATCAGCATCAACAGCCCAGTCTATATAGCCATTAGTGTCTGTCCGTCTGTCTGTCCGTCTGTCTGTCTGTCCGTCTGTCTGCCCGTCTGTCTGTCCGTCTGTCTGTCCGTCTGTCTGTCTGTCCGTCTTTCTGACCGTCTGTCCGTCTGTATACAACTTTAAATAGGTCGAATGCTCACAGTTGGAAAGACAGACGGACAATATCTTTGTTAATATTAATTATAATAATAAATTTAAACAAATTTACCTTTTATGCCCATTGTTCGAGAGTCAGAGAAAGCTGAGCAGGAAACGCATAAATGCCACAAAAACCCGAGCAATAAAGCGCACAATGATCCATGCAGCTATAACTGTGTGTGTAAGAGTGTGTGTGTGTGTGTTTACATATGTGTGTGTGTTTGTGTGTGTGAAGAAGAATTTGTCATTTGACCATTGGCATTGTGGTCAAGTCAAACAGTTATCGGCTTTGGGGTTCAGTTTTATGTATTGCATATGTTGCCATTGTGTGTGTGTAACTTACATTTCCTTGATCCTTCGTCCTTCGGGCTTGTCCAATTGGAAATGACATTAATTTTAATGTAAACCCTTCGAGTCGATAAATAGGTAAATCTGCCAGACACTACAATATTATCAGATGTTCTAGTTAAATATTTTATTAATTTTTCATATATTTGTCTTGTCTTTTAAATCAATTGAGAAGAGTAGAATTTTGTAGAGTTAGCCGAATTTTTAACATGAGAATTACATAGAAAATCACTGTAGTTTTGAAACATTTTTTACTTCAAAATATATATATTTGCTAACGTTTTTATAAAGAGTAGATCTGCTGATATATTATTTAAGTTAATTAATAAAGAATTGCACAGCACTAAAAATATAATAATCTAATTTAATCTAACATTTCTGTAAACTTATTAGTATTAAAAAAGTCAGGGACCGTAACAGTTATAATTTTTAAAATATAAATTAATAAATAAAAATTATTTGCTGATTTTTATACAAAAATTTAAAAATATCTTTAAATTTCATTTTTTATTATAAAATTCAAAAATAAAATTAATTTCAATTTTTAATGTAAAATTCAAAAATAAGAATTCATTTTAAGTTAATTTATAAAAAATCAAAAATAACAATTAACTTCAATTTCCATTATAAAAATCTAAAATAATTTCTTTTATTAATTTTTTTTTTAAATATGTTAAGTTGTCAATTTTTTTAAATTCATAACTATAATTTGCAGTTCCTAAAAAAAATTGTTAAATATCTAATTTCTTAATTTGAATCTAAGTTTCAATCAAGAAGTTATTAATTCGGATTAATCTCATAGAGAAAGCTATCATTATCTATTAACTGGACACACTTTCTGCATAATAATTTAACTGCTCACACATTTTAATGAAAAGTTTTTACCTCAGCGAACTTAAAGCACATTGAAAAGTGGCTTAAAGCTAAAAGCTTATCAAACTGTAAGCGATTTCGCTCTCGTTCTCTTTTCAGCTGGAAGACAAGTGGCACTTTAAGCTATTATCATTGGCAAATTACCATAAAGATGGATAGATAGAGAGATAGAAAAGAATCACGTTTGTTTTGCACTTGAGAAAAAAGAAATGAGTGTGCATAAGTGAGATAGGGAGAGATAGAGATGGCGATATGAGGCTTAAGTTGGCCCTTAAGCAAGTAGTTAATTAGCCGAGCTCGTGTCTAACTTTTTAAAGAACTTGCTTGGTTTAGTGGAAATTTAAAGCCGAAAGGCATTGAGAGAAAAAGAGAAAAAAAGAGAAGAGGTTCATTGTGCCACATTTCATATCATTTGGCTAAAAGTGTGCTCGTGTTAGCCATAAATGATGGCCTCGAGCTAACAACTGACTGGGCTCTCTGAGTAGAGCAATTGCATCATTTCTTGGACAAGGATACGGACATGGACAAGGATATGGACAAGGACATGGACTGCAGTCGAGGATAATGGCAGCAGCCAGGGATAATGCTGTTAGCCAACTTGCCAGACCAATTGGGAATACGCTGTTACTTTTAATGGACCCACAACCTGAGGTTTGCTTTAAAACACACTGAGAAAAATGCTTTAACATTTAAATATATAAGCAGGGACTGCAAAAAAAAAAGTTATGAATTTAAAGAAATTTAATACAAAACAACTTTTATAAAAAATTTTGAATAATAAAAATTATTTTTAATTTACATTAACAAAAAAATTAAATATAATAATTACTTTAAACTTTTATTATAAAAATAGAAGAATATAAATCCTTTTAATATAAAATAAATATGCATATCGTTGATTTAAATAAATTTCAATTGAAATATAAAATTCCAAATAACTTCAACTATTTAATAATAACTCCTTACTTTTTAAATACATTATAGTTTATATACAATAATGTACATTATAAAAGTATTTATTTTATTTTCAAATTTTAATATTTAAATTTTAATATTTAAATAATATTCATAAATTTTCGCAGTTTAATTGAAAATTTTAAATTACTTAAATTTGTAATTTAAAGTGACTATATTTAATTTGAATACGCGTTTTTTCTGTAAGTGTAAGCCAGCTATTTCTTAACTCTCCAAGGTGATTACTTTACATTTGTTGTGCCAATTTCTCATTCTTTCTGTTCCTGCTCTCGATGGGAGCAAATAAAACTTAAGCTTGGCTGAATCATATTTTGATTTCATTATTTAGCATTGTATATACTTGTAATATAATATATATTTTATAGTTGCCTGGCTGTCAGGGACTACCAGATATATACACATACATATGTATATAGATTGTACCCTCATTATTTATATTTTTTGCCACCGTTTAAGATCTATTTTTATACGTTTGCTCAAATTATTTTACTTGTTGGCAATCAGTTTGATTACTGCTCTTTCTCTCTCTGTCTATCTGTCTGTCTGTCTATCTGTCTGTCTGTCTATCTGTTTATTGAGTTACTTTTGGATTGTTTAATTTTATACCAATTTAGCACAGCAGAACAAAATTGCCTATCTATCTGTATTGAGAGACATTGAAAATCTATATTTATAATTAAATTTCTCAATAAAAATAAAATCGTTGATAACAATTTTTTCCTCAGAATAAGAAAGAAATCTTAAATATAAGAAATTATTTTTTAACTTTTTAAATAATTTCTATTCATGCTAGTATTGCTTATTATTTTCTAATAATTTTTAAAGTCAAGTCTAAGCTAAATTTGAGATAATTGTTTCAAGCACAAGTTGTAAAGAGATCAGTTAGCAAGCAGTGCAAGCAGCTCACATCACACAGTTCACAGTGCAAGCAGTGCAAACGTATAAAGCGCAGTTAAAGTGTCGTTTTAAATACGTCGTAATAGACACAGGGTATCTGGCAGTCGACTATAGCTAACGTATGCATTTGTTTATTTTGTTTGTTTCCGAGTCGCGCCACAAGAACCTTTGTTAACCCTTTGTCGTCCGCTTTGTTTTTGCCATTTGCCATTTGGCATTGAATTGCACAATTGTTACACTGCTTTGCACTTTGACTACTGCTTGCTCGCTCTTCATCTCTGTCTCCCGCTCTCTCTCTCTGCGGAAAGTCTCCACACTGCGCTCGACAGGCCGCGTTAAAATCTCCACTGACCGGAAACTAATTTGAAAATGTTATTCATTATGCATAGTACTCGGGGAAAAATGGCTGTGTTATTTTTCGCGCACTTCCTGCCTCAATTTTCACAACATTTTCCATCTCTATTCCTCTTAACGCTGGTATTATTTTTATATTTTTTTTATATGTATATTAGGGTGCTTCTATACTTTTTACAAATAATGCTAACGCAAATTCGTTATCTATGTTCAATTGTAATATCAATAATATCAATAAGTAAGCATAATTCTAAGATTAATTTCTAGTCCCCGCTTTTTGAGTTGAAAAATTTGATGTTTTTAGTCCTTGCATGGGTGAAAATTATATTTTTCAGGACAATTGGTTCATTGATTCTTTACAATTTTTTAAGTACAGTTCCTAACAAGATTTTTGATAGCAATCTTGTCAAACTGGACTTAAAATACTAAAGATATGCTAAAAACAATATGCTAAATATTTAAAAAGAAATATATATTTCTCAAGTTTCAAAAAGCGGGGACCAGGTATTGATTTTACAACTCTGGTTTTGTTGTAAAAGCATCTAAGAATTGACCGCAGACCGTTGAAAGAACTAAACTATTTTATTTTTATTTATACTAAAGATACGTTAAAAACACACTGCTAAAAATTAAAAAAAAAATATATATATTACGCAATTTTCAAAAAGCGGGGATCAGAAAATGATTTTAGAATTTTGGTTTTTTGGTAAAAACATCTTTCATTAACCGTAGATAACAATTTTGGTTTAACAATTTTTTCATTTTTTTTCGGACCATAAAAATTGATGCACCCTAATGTATATGCACTTTTTAAACTATGCACATTTTGTTGCAGTTTCTCTTTACAAGTGTGTGTGTGCGTGTGTGTGTGGAAAAGTTGAAGGAAAAACTTTGACGCTTCTCAGATTTTAACTGGAGTCTGTGTTTGGTCGGCACTTTTAACCAGTTTGTTGTTTTATTTTTAAAGCTGAATTAGCGGTCGCCATTTTCATGTGGAAAATCCATTAGATAAGAAAAGCCACTGCTTGGTAAAAGTCGGATAGCATCTCGTCCAACTTCAACTTGAACTAATTCTAATGGAGTAGCTCTCCAGAGAGAGAGCAGAGAGTCTCTAGAGCAAAAAGCACATAAATAATAAGTCGACAAATTAAGTTGCCTGTCGCCGAAACTAAAACAATACAACTGAGAAAGCGAGCAAGTCAGAGAAAGAGAAAGAGAATGTCAAGAGTGAAAACTGAGGATAGCGAAAAAAATGCAGGGAAGCGGAAAATGCATTGCTGCAATCGGGAAAAGCCAAGGGAAAAAGGAAACCCGCAGAAAACAATGATAGACAAACGCGGAAAATGAAATCGCCAACTTTTTAGCGAGAAAGACAAAAGTCTGGCAGCGATTTAAGGTTTTAAGCCACGACGCGACCATAGATAACCAGTTAACAAAGGCTGCAGTGGGGTGCGCACGACTCTGGCTTACCCTGTTTTAAAAGAAGCCTCAAAAAAACAATTTTCTGAAAAGCTCTATTTTGCTTATTTTTTAGAAGTAGTAGAAGAATTTAGTAAAATGAAGTGGAAAAAAATAATATCTTTTTTAGATCTATATTTATTTTAATTTTTCATAATTTTCTACAATCATATTCTGACCAATAGCGGAAAATCAAAGCTAGTTTATTCTTGTATTGATTCAATAGATTTTTAACTCTTTTTACTCTAAGATTTTTTTGAAAATTTGTTTTCTATTTATATAAGATAAAAATTTACATTAAGAAGTATCTATTAAAAAATACATAAGGGTGCATCGATTTTTTCGAGAAAAAAAATAAAATAAAATGGTACCCCATATTTGTAATCTACGGTCAATTCTAAGATTTTTTAATTTTGTAAAAATGTTAATGTAAAAATTTTGGATTTTGTAAAAAAACACTTTTTTAGCTTTTTACATTTTAAATTGAACCTAATTTAAATATGTATTTGATTTTGTCAAAATACTTTGTTGACTAACTGTTCTGGGTGCTGTAATATTTGTTGTTGGCAAACTTAAAAGACCCTTTGTAGTTGTTTAGTACAGGGTATTAAAATGTTGGCGTGCGTTGAACATGAACCAAAATGGCACCCACAAGGACTTCCGTCAGACATCCGTTTTAACAACGCTGTTATCCACACACACACACACACACACACACACACACACACACACACACACACACACACATACACACACACGTAGAGAGAAATAGAGATAGAAATACACATGTGTTAGTGGAAAATCAGCGACGATGACAAACTGCGCCCCCTGCACATTAACAAAGTGGGCGTGGCAGCGAAACTGGGCAACGCTTTTTGTCATAAACCCATTAAAAGTCAAGGGCGAAATTCATGTTGCATGTTTACAGAGATAGAAAGAGAGGGAGAGGGAGAGCGGGAGGAAGCTAGATAGATAGACTGTTATACTAGCAGCAGCTGTGGCAACAATAACAACAACAAGAAGCAGAAGAAGAACAAGCAACAAAGTAGCTTTAATTAATGAAACTCATTAAAGCCATGCCAGCCCACAAAAGCAAACTTCTGGCCAAGACTGAGTAGCAGGCCTAGACAGAGACAGCGGGAGAGTAAGAGAGAGAGGGAGAGAGAGAGGGAGAGACTGACAGACAGACCGACTGACAGAATGAAGGAAGCGCGCGCTTTGACCTGCCACAATGCGTGTTGCCATACATTAGCCTATAGACCACGATTTTGGCCAGGCCAACGAGACGGAGACTCTAACACTCCATTATAACTGACGACTGGCAACTGACGACTGCCGACTGCTTTGCACTGCTCTCCGACTTCGACTCGGACTCGGAAAAATCAGCCGATGTTGTCCGACGACTGAAAAACACGAGAGAGCATTGAAAACTGGGGAAATTCGGATAAAAAGCTGCACAACTCCGAATTAAAGCTTGCTTGCTGCTAAAGGGGAAAACATTAAAGTAAGCAGGAAGCCAAGTAAAACAACTGCTTAGCAAGCAGTTGCACAAGTAGCAAACCAAGCAAACACCGCAAGCAGTTGACTCAAAACGTGTGTCTAATGTGAGTGTTATACAAAACTGCTCAAAACAGTACAACACGTTAAAATGCTAAAGTCTTATACTGACTCAAGACTATACGTGTAAGTTACTCAAGCGCTAAGAAGAAAAGTAAGTTGTATGGCTAGAAGTAAGACAAGAAATTAACTTATAAAAGTCTTATAATAAAAAACCGTCCAACTCTAATGCAACACAAGACTTGTTATACGATTTGTTATACAAGGGATCTGCAATATAAGACTTGAGCAGTTTGTGCAACACTCACATATACATAATTTTCATATTTGTCTTGCTTCAACTAAATTAAATAAACAATTATTTCTTGAGACACATTTATTTTTTAACCAATTAAATTTTATCTGAGATATATTTAAGAATTTGACATTAATTCGATGGTTATAAATATTATTATTATTAGCTAGGCTTAAAAAAATATTTGGCTGAGAGCGTGATCTAAATTTAATGTATTAATGAATCACGGCAATTTGTTATTTTTGCAGCTCTGATTTATATTGTGATCTTTGCTCTTCAAAATTAAATTTACTTTTTTTTTTGTATTATGTAAAAGTGTTATCATTTTATTTGTGCTAAATGCACTTGCATATAAGACACGCTGAATAGCTTGTATAACACTCGTATAACGTTGTTGTCCTAAGTTAACTGCTTGTTATACTGCTTGGTATGCTGCTGTTGAACTGGCAAAGCAGTTTGTTTGAAATTTTAAACAGGAGAAGTGAGAACGTTATTTGTGCTTATTTAAATATTATAATCATTATTTAGTAATTTTTTTTTGTTATATTATAAGAGTTGACTGCTTATAATCTTTGCTTAGCACATACACACACCCTAAAAAATTGACGCTAGAGGCGTCTTTATAAGTATATGTTTTTGGTGAGCAAAAACCTCCCTCAATTTGTACAAATTAAATCTCTCTCTGAGTTTGACTCTCTCTCTTTCAGTTGGTTTGTGTCTTCTCCCTCTCACACGCTCGTTTAGTGCGCGCTAACACACCTGTATGAATTTGTCTGCTCTCTTTGGGTCTCTCTCTCTCTCTCTCGCTCTCTCAACACAGACACATGCGCCAAAAGAAGCAGTTGTTGTTGTTGTTGTTGCTGCTGCTGCCAGGACTAGGCCAACAGGCTGACTGCGACGGCGACGGCGACTGCTACGCCAGCGTCGAAGCTTTGACAGCGGCAGCAGCAGCAACAACAAAGAGAGACAAAGAGAAAGGCAAAGAAAGCGCCAATCGACGCTGCCACATCCTGTGGCATGTGGCATGCCCGGTTGTTGTTGCTGTTTTTGTTGCTGTTGTTTTTGTCGCTGCTGCCTCAAAATGTTGCACAGACAACACAAAAGCCATTTATTTAGAATGCCAAGCGCAAAGCGGAAACACCAACAAAACAGAGACAACACATCAAAGGGGGTTGCAATCACCCCCTCCCCCCCTCCCTTCGCTTCCCCTCTCCACTCTCTGCTTGCCACATTGGTTGCCACAACAACTGTTGCCCACAACAAACATTAAAGCACTAAACTCTGAGCTGATAATTTATTATTGAATTACGGATTTTGCTGTCGACTGCAGATTAAACTTAAAGTTCGCTAATAAACAATTAACAATAAACAATGCAATTGAAATATTTACGCACATTACTCGAGGGGCAGGTGAGGCACAAGAAGGCGTGGCAAAATTCCTTTACGCATTTCACTAATTTTAATGTTCACCAAAAAAAACACAAATCATTTTTTTCCTCTGCAAAGTTTTTTTCACATAAATAATCTACATTTGTTGTATACTTATAATTCAAATAAATAATCATTTTTAACAAGTTTAAATTTTTTAAGAAATATAAGTCATTTTAAAATTCTAGCCTAAAATTTCTGTGTTTTTAAAGTACACACAAAATAATAACATTCTTATATTCCAGTGTACTTTAAAAATACAGAAATTTTAATCAAGAATTTTAAAATGACTTTTACAATTTCCAATTTTTTTTTATAATTCCCACAATAAAAAAAAAAATATTGTGGAATAAAATTATAATTTTTAAATTCGGCATATTTTTATTTCAGTTCTTGGGCTTAAAATTTAAGATTGTCTAAAATATTAAGCTCAAGTAAAAAGTTCCTATAAACACCGAAATAATATCAAATATCAGCAGCTCTTTTTAAAATAGAAATAAGGAATATAAGTCATTTTAAAATTCTAGCTTAAAATTTTTGTATTTTTAAAGTACACACAAAGAAACGTATTATTATATACAAACGTATATTATTTTACAGTATACAATTTTTCAAATTTTGTTTAAAATTCAAAGAATTAAAAATCATTGCGAAAAAACAGTTGTAACTTTTAAATTCGGCATATTTTTATTTAAGTTTTTAGGATTAAAATATTAATTCTAATAAGAAACGAAATAAAATCAAATATCAGGAGCTCTTTTTAGAAAAGAAATCCTAGATCAGCCGATTTTTAACACCTTTTAAAATGGAATTTTTTCGCAATTTCATTTATTTCCTTTGCAGGAGCACATTCAAAGGATTGCAGGACTCGCCTGGTCGCCAAATCAGCAGAAACTGGCGATTGCGACGTCAGATCGTCACATTCTGCTCTACGATGATGCGGGAGAGAGAAGGGACAAGTTCAGCACGAAGCCAGCGAATGCGGCGAATGGCAAAAACTCCTATGTCATCAGAGGATTGGCATTTAGTCCAGACTCCACCAAATTGGCGGTGGGACAAAGCGACTGCATTGTGTATGTCTACAAGCTGGGAGAATCCTGGAACGATAAGAAAGTCATTTGCAACAAGTTCCCGCAAGCTGGAGCTGTCACTGCGCTCATCTGGCTGACTTCAGGCGCCATTATAGCGGGTAAGTGCAAGAAAAAGAGGAAGTACACCTCTTTTAGGAACTACACTGTTAAAAAGAAATGTTCTAAAATCACGGTTTTGGTCTCAAAATTAAAAAATTTTTTCTAAAAAATGCGTTGAGAACATTAAATTCTTAAATTAAGAAAACAGATCCTTGATTTAAGAACATTTCAAATAAGACCAGGTTCTTATTTAAAGAACAAATGTTCTCAATATTAAAATCAACAAATAATAAATTAATATTCTAAAAAATGCATTGAGAACATAATATTCTTAAATTAAGAACAGTCATTTAGGATTTAAAAACATTTCAAATAAGACCAAGTTCTTATTTTAAGAATAAATGTTCTCAAAATTAAAATCAACAAATAATAAATTAATTTTCGAAAAAATGCATTTAGAGCATAATATTCATAAATTAAGAAAACACATCCTAAATTTAAGAACATTTCAAATAAGACCAGGTTCTTATTTAAAGAACAACTGTTCTCAAAATTGAAATCAACAAATAATAAATTAATATTCTAAAAAATGCATTGAGAACATTAAATTCTTAAATTAAGAAAACTTATTTTTGATTTAAGAACATTTCAAATAAGACCAGGTTCTTATTTAAAGAACAAATGTTCTCAAAATTAAAATCAACAAATAATAAATTAATTAAAAATGATTTCTTAAATTTATAATTTTTTTTATTCTGTCTTAGTAATTTTATTAATTTTATTAATTTTATAAATGTTATTTTAATTTGTTACGAGTGGGATTCGAACCGGCGTCTACTGCTTCGCAATTGAAGCGGCTTCTTTAAGCAGAGCGCCACAGGTCCACCATATGTTTAATATGAAATAGTACATACAATTTTACTTTCCTGACAATTTAAGACTTGTATTCTTGTATTAAAAACTTTTGTTTTTTTTCGATTAATATTCTTAGTATTAGTAATATGGTCTTAAAATGTTCTGATTTTAAGAACAAAATATTTAAGACGAATGTTTTGGATTTTATAAGTTGGTCTTTTTTTTCAGTGTACTAATGCTCTTATTCCTGTCTCTCTCAGGTCTAGAAGATGGCAAAGTGCGTGCTCTGCACTGCAAGAGCAACAAGTCGCAGAGTCTTTATGGCGGTGACAGCATCTGCATTTCCCTTGCTGCGAATACCAAGGGAAGTGGGTTTCTCAGTGGCCACAATGATGGCACCATCATACGCTATTACCTCTCGGAGGAGGCCAGTGAACCTCTGGGTCGTGTAGTCCAACATCCGGTGCCGCCCTTCGCTCTGGCCTGGCCCCAAGGAGGCTTCTGTGCCGCAGGATGCGATCAAAGGATTATTTTCTACGATAGTGTGGTGAGTAGAAGGAAGAAATGGAGAATATTCTATGCACTGGAAAAAAATATTAGTAATGTATTTAAGGCTTTACTGTGGACCAAAGTCAAGGGGAATAAGTTTTCTAGAAATGTTGTTAGCAAAATATAAGTAAGGAGTCTTTAAATTTGGAACTAGACTTGGCCTAAGGCGTTGGATATTTCTCCATGTATATTGTTATTGTAAGCTCACCAGACAACGGCACCTATGCTCGAGTGCTTGTGCGACTCTCTGGCGGCACTTACTAAAAAAAACGGGAAGAGCACTAGGAGCAGAAAGAGCCAAGACAATAAGATAGGAATTCGCTGTCAAAGAGTCTGGAAGTTTATTCTTCATTCTTCGCTGTCTCATTCTCCTCTGCCTATCATCTACAATGAGGTAAAAAGCCTTTACCCAAGGGTCTGGCAGTATATATCAGAAAATATCATCTCTTTCCCTCTTTCATCTCACTCTCCCTCTCTCTCGGCTGCTATGCGTTCGAGTGCTTGTGCGTCTCTGTGGCGCCTGTTAGGTGCCTAAGGCTTTACCAGTTAACATCATAGAATTTTGATCCCTTTCTGCCCCTTTTCTGTCTCTCCATTCTTCCCATTCTCTCTCTCTCTCTCTTCCTGTGCGTCTCTCTGGCGCCTGTTAGGTGCCTAAGGCTATGCCAGCTAACATCATCGAATATTGCTTCCATTCTGCGTTTTCTGACTCTCTATTCTTCTCTACCGCATTTTCATTCTCTCTCTCTCATCTCTTTCATCTCTCTCTTTCTCTCTTCTTGTGCGTCTCTCTGGCGCCTGTGAGGTGCCAAAGGCTTTCCCAGTTAAAATCATCGAATAATGCTCCCTTTCTGCCCTTTTCAGTCTCTTCATTCTTCTCTATCGCATTCTCATTCTCTTTCTCTCATCTCTCTCTGTCTTCTCGCTCTCAGGGCCGTCAGCAGCGTTGCTTCGACTACTCCCGCACGGAGGGAGAGCGCGAGTTCACAGTGGCCGCCTGTAGTCCGAATGGACAGGCCGTGGCCTTTGGGAGTTACGATCGCATCCGGATCTTTGCCTGGAGTCCACGTCAGAGTGCGTGGAGTGAGAGTGCCAGCAAGGAGATCAGTTGTCTCTACACTCTGAGTGCCCTGATCTGGCGACGAGATGGCGCCCGACTCGCCTTGGGATCCGTGAGCGGAGCCGTGCTTCTTTTTGAGTCCGTGTTGAAACGAACCATTTGGCAGGACAAATTCGAGCTGATCTTTGTGGCGCCAAGTCAATTGTTAGTGCGTTCTCTAGCGGAACCTACACAACAGCTGACAATCGAGTCTCAGCTGGGACTGGAGATAGATGATGTGCGAATAATGGGTAAGGATAATTTTCTGGTAGGACGCACCGAAGAGTCCTTGATCCTGTGCGATCTGACGAGGAATCTGGCCAGCGAGGTGCCTTGGACCGCATCGGGAAGACACGAGCGCTTCTACTTTGAGAATCTGCATGTCTGTCTCATCTTCAATGTGGGAGAATTGAGTCTGGTCGAGTACGGAGACAATCGCATTCTCGGCTCTGTGCGCACGGAATTCGTCAATCCTCACGTGATCTCTGTGCGCTTAAATGAACGTGGCAATGGACGGGAGAACAAGAAATTGGCCTTTCTTCTGGATGCCAAGACAATCTGTGTGGTGGACTTAGTCAGTCAGATGATCACTGGACAGATCAATCACGAGACAAAGATCGATTGGCTGGAACTCAGCGAGACGGCGCACAAGCTGCTCTTCCGGGACAAGAAACTCCGCCTCATTCTCGTGGACAACTACAGTGGCAAGAAGCAGACACTGCTCAGCAACATCTCCTTTGTCCAGTGGGTGCCCCAGAGCGATGTCGTTGTGGCCCAGAGCAACAGCAACCTGGCCATCTGGTACAACATCGATCTGCCCGAGCACGTGACCTTGCAGACCATCCGGGGAGAAGCCATCGAGGTACTGCGGGAGAATGTAAGTATCCATGGGACTACCTTTTTAGGGGGTACTTCGTATTTTTTAGATAGTTTTGATTTATTTGGTTTTAATTCTCTTTTTCCCGTAACTAAGTATTCAAACTGTCCTCTTTTTCCATAGTTTCCCTTTGGCACTTTTTCAAAAACTTCGAACGGTCATAACTTTGCCAAAACTCAACCGATTTTCATGCGGAATATCATTTTGATCATTATTTGGCCTCTATTTTGATTCAGCATCAAAATATTTTTCACTTAAAAAATTTGCCTTACTGTCAATTTTTTCCGTAATTTTCATACTTTCCCCTTGACACTATATCAAAAACTTCAGATCCTCATAACTTTGCCAAAACTCAACCGATTTTCATGCGGAATACCATTTTGATCATTATTTGGCCTCTAAATTGATTCTGCATCAAAATATTTTTCACAAAAAAAATTTGCCTCACTGTCCATTTTTTCCGTAATTTTCATACCTACCCCTTGACACTATATCAAAAACTTCAGACCACCATAACTTTTCTAAAACTCAACCGATTTTCATGCGGAATATCGTTTTGATCATTAATTTACCTCTATTTTGATTCTGCATCAAAATATTTTTCACTTAAAAAATTTGCCTTACTGTCAATTTTTTCCGTAATTTTCATACTTTCCCCTTGACACTATATCAAAAACTTCAGAACTTCATAACTTTGCCAAAACTCAACCGATTTTCATGCGGAATATCATTTTGATCATTATTTTACCTCTATTTTGATTCAGCATCAAAATATTTTTCACTTAAAAAATTTGCCTTACTGTCCATTTTTCCCGTAATTTTCATACTTACCCCTTGACACTATATCAAAAACTTCAGATCCTCATAACTTTGCCAAAACTCAACCGATTTTCATGCGGAATATCATTTTGATCATTATTTTACCTCTATTTTGATTCAGCATCAAAATGTTTTTCACTTAAAAAATTTGCCTTAATGCCCATTTTTTCCGAAATTTTCATACTTACCCCTTGACACTATATCAAAAACTTCAGATTCTCATAACTTTGCCAAACCTCAACCGATTTTCATGTAGAAAATCATTTTGGTCATTATTTGGCCTCTAAATTGATTCAGCATCAAAATATTATTTATTTACAGAATTAAATTTTTCTCCCTATCACTGTCTATTTTATCAGTACATTCCCTTGACTTTCCGCTTGACACTTACTCATAAACTTCTAATTGTCATAACTCTGCCAAAACTCAACCGATTTTCATGCGGATTATCACTTTGATCATTATTTTACCTCTATTTTGATACAGCATCAAAATATTTTTCACTTAAAAAATTTGCTTCATTGTCCATTTTTTCCGTAATTTTCATACTTTCCCCTTGACACTATGTCAAAAACTTCAGACCCTCATAACTTTGCCAAAACTCAACCGATTTTCATGCGGAATATCATTCTGATCATTATTTGGCCTCTAAATTGATTCTACATCAAAATATTTTTCACTTAAAAAATTTGCCTCATTGTCCATTTTTTCCGTAATTTTCTTACTTTCGTCTTAACACTATATCAAAAACTTCAGATCCTCATAACTTTGCCAAAACTCAACCGATTTTCATGCGGAATATCATTTTGATCATGGTTTGGTCTCTTTATTAATTCTGCATTAAAATTGGAAAATTAAATTTTTTGACCATCACAATCCATTTTTGCCATAATATTTGTATTCCCCAGGGTCGCACAGTGGTTCGCACTCAGGACGGACCCAGTGAGCACAGTTACCAGCTGGACGAGGGACTCGTGGAATTTGGCACCGCCGTCAATGACAATGACTTTGGACGTGCTGTGCACTTTCTGGAATCGCTGGGCGATAAGCCGGCGGCCAAGGCGATGTGGCACAATCTGGCCATTATCTCGCTGGAGGAGGGGAACCTGCGGGTGGCCCAACGTTGTTATGCAGCCCTGGGGAATGTCTCGAAAGCGTATTACCTGGCAGAGATGATCCAGCAGGCGGATGACTTTGAGCAATCAACTGGCAGTCCGGGAATACATTGTCCCGAGGTCAGAGCGAAGTTGGCGCTGCTCGGCTCCGATCTGCGTGCAGCGGAGAGAATTTACCTGGAGCAGGGCGACATTGAGGCAGCCCTGGGTATGTATCAGCAGCTGCGCATGTGGGATGAGGCTGTGGCCCTGGCCGAGAGAAGAGGCTACGCCCGATTGCCGGAGTTGAGGCAACAGCACATGGACTTTCTGCTGGAGACGGAGCAGCAGGAGAAGGCAGGTCAGGTGCTGGAGGATGAGGGGGAACTGCAGCAGGCAATGTCCCTGTTCCTCAAGGCCAAAAAACCCGCTCGAGCGGCACGACTCGCTTTAAAGACGCCTCATCTGCTGCAGGATGAGCAACTGATGCTGCAGGTAGGTCGGTTTGTCCTAAAAGTCCTTACTGTACTGCCATCTATTGAGGTCTATTGTAAACAGTGCTGCCAAAACCGCTTTTTCCCGTCAAATCTGGCTTTTTTTGAAGCCCAATAGCGGGGAAAAATTTGACAATTGCGGAAAGCGGGAATTCTGGCTTTTTTTTTAAATATATTTGGCTTTTTCGGTTTTTTTTTAATGCTTTCAACGGCTACATAAAATACCAAAAGTCGGCGTCAATGGTAACAAACTTTTCGAAATGACAAAATACTTTAAGCCCCCTGCTCGCTTTGCTCGTCTACCGTCGGCTCGCAGTACGATAACCTGTACTCAGGTTATACTGATGTACTGATGCCGTACGGACCAACATACGTGCATATTCTATCAATTTGCTAAAGAAAGAACAAAAAGTTGTTCATACTCATACTTGACTTTCGAACCTACATACTAAGTTTGAAGTCTCCAGCTCTTATAGTTTCTGAGACCGGACAGACGGACAGGCAGACGGACAGACAGACGGACAGACAGACGGACAGGCAGACGGACAGACAGACGGACAGACAGACCGACAGACGGACAGACGTACAGACAGACGGAAGTACCGCTTTTTTTTAAGCTTTCATCTTCAATTTTCTAGCTTTTAGCTTAAGTTAGAGGTATTTCAAGTCATCTGAATGCTACAGGTCACCGAGGGATTAGTGCACTGTGAACTCTACGAACTGGCTGGCGACATTGCGCACCGTCTGTCTCGTCCGGAAGCGGCTCTTGCGCTCTACCGCAAGGGCGGTGCCTATGCCAGGGCCTTGGAGCTGGCACGCGTGGTGTCGCCGCAGGAGGTGACGGCCTTGGAGGAGCAGTGGGGAGATTGGCTGGTCAGTCGCAAGCAACTGGATGCCTCCATCAATCACTACATCGAAGCGGGAGCCACACAAAAGGCGCTCGAGGCGGCGGTCGGTGCCAAGCAATGGCGTAAGGCCGTGCAGATTGCAAAGGTGCTGGACGAACCGGAGCTGATACAACGCTATGCTCTGGATCTGTCCAAGCACTTGGCCTTTGCCGGGGATCTGGATGGAGCCGAGGATCTTCTGGTGCGTGCGAATCTCTACAGAGATGCCATCGAGCTGCTCAATCGTCACGGGAAATGGGAACGCGCCTATGTCCTGGGAGAGAAGTACCTCAAGGCGGAGCAACTAAGGGAACTCTTTGTCCAGCTGGGCAGTAGCCTGGAGGAGCAGGGCAAGTACCGGGACGCGGAGAAGGTGTTAATTGCTGTCAATGAGCCCGATCTAGCCATAGCCATGTATAAGCGAAGGGAACTCTACGATTCCATGATACGATTAGTCGAAAAGTATCACAAGGATCTACTGGACAGCACGCATCTTCATCTCGCTCGTCAGCTGGAGTCACGGGGCAAATTCAAGAATGCCGAGCTGCATTTCATTGCCTCCGGTGACTGGAAATCCGCCGTGCACATGTATTTGTCCTCGTCCCGCTGGGAAGATGGCTATCGGGTGGCCAAGCAGAAGGGCACGGAGGGAGCTAGCCAACAGGTGAGAGTCCTTCATAAATTAAAACTATCGATAGATATTCTTTATTAGAAAATTTTCCAAATTAGCTAGTCACCTTTCGCACCCTTTTGTGCTGCTTTCGTCACTAGCGTGAACTACCGTCCGCAGTGATCTTTATTTGATTTGACTGATATATTTTAAATACACCCGTTACTTAAAAAATAAGTAAGAGGGTATATTGTGTTCGTTGGAATGTATGTAACAGGGAGAAGGAGGCATCTCCGACCCCATAAAGTGTTTATATTCTTCATCAGCTTCAAAAGCCGAGCCGATATAGCCATTTGTGTCTGTCTGTCTGTCCGTCTGGCCGTCTGTCCGTCTGTCTGACCGTGTGAGCGCCTAGATCTCAGAGACTATAAGAGATGGAGATACCAAAATTGGCACACAGACTTCTATAGACCCCACGCAGGTAAAGTTTGTTTTAAATTTTTGACACGCCCCCTTCGTCCCCCGCAAATCGTGAAAAGCCACCACACCCACAGCTTTTAAGATAATGCAGTTTTTATAGTAATTAACGTTATCTGTTAATATTATCTATAATCTCACTTAGCCGCTGCAAGATCAAACAAGTATAACGGAAGTAATAGCTAACCAAAGTTATTTATAAACTTAATATTTCAATATAATCACCTAAAACTATGCAGTAGTTTTTATTAGGTATTAATTTCTTTAAAGTACTTTTATTTATATTGAAATAAGCAACGGGTATCCTATGCTCGGGATCTCAACTAACTTTCCCACTTGTTTTCGAAATATGATCGATACTAACGTGTTTAAGATGATTCACTACCCTATAACAGGTGGCCTATACGTGGGCCAAATCGATGCCTCTAGAGAGTGCAGTGCGTCTGCTGAGCAAGCTAGGACTACTGGACACGGCTGTGGGATTCGCCTGCGATTCGGGAGAATTGGAGTTTGCCATGGAACTGTGTCGCTTTGCGGGTAAACCGACGGATGAGGTGCATCTGAAGATAGCCATGTCGCTGGAGGATGAGGGCAAATATGAGGCAGCCGAGGCGGAATTCCTTAAGGCACACAAGCCCAAGGAGGCGATCCTGATGTATCAGCATGCCAGAGATTGGCAGGCAGCTCTCAACGTGGCCGAGCAGCATCTTCCCGATGCCATAAACGAGGTGCTGATCGCACAGGCTTCCTGCGCGCTGGAGACACGCAATTACCAGGACTATGAGATGCTGCTACTGCGTGCCCAGCGTCCGGAACTCATCATCGAGCACTACAAGGAGGAATCCCTCTACGAGGATGCTCTGCGCATTGCCGAGGAGCATTTTCCCTCGGCTCTGAATGATCTGAGGCGACTCCAAGCCCAACAGCAACGTGGCCAGCTGCAGGGTGAGGATTCTGGCGGGGATTCCCGCGCCTATTTGCAACGTGCCGCGGAATTCGCCAAGCGGGAACAATTCCGCAAGGCGGCCGAGTGTCTCATGCAGATAGATGCGAACAATGCCGAGGATTCAGCCACCTTGGAACGTGCTCTGCTCCGTGCCGCCGACATAGTCATTCAGTTCCTGGACCGCAAGGATGCACAGGACCTGGCAGAGTTGCTGGGACCACGTCTCCTGGCCATCAAGCAGATTGGACGCGCTGCTCAGCTGTATGTGGTGGCAAATCTCCACAAGCAGGCAGTCGATGTCTTTATCCAGGCTGAACAGTGGTCCAAGGTAAGGAAAGATCAGGGAATAATAATGATGATTATTTTTATTTTAAACTTAAATTAATATTTTAAAACGGATTATAATGATTTTACGTAGGGTTTTTATGATTTAGAATGTAAGAGTAGTGGGTCAAATAAGCTGAAAGCCACTGTATGTAAGGCTGTTTGTCCTGACTAACTAACTGATCGTTGTGGTGCCTGAACGGCAAGACCTAGAAGGCTGAAATTTTCACACAACATAGCTGAGACTAATTTATAACAAAATTTAAAATATAATTATAAATTTTAATTATTATAAAATCACAAATGATTGCTATGCAAGTGTAGTGGGTCAAATAAGCTGAGAGCCACTGTATGTAAGGCTGTTTGTCCTGACTAACTAACTGATCGTTGTGGTGCCTAAACGGTAAGAACTAGGAGGCTGAAATTTTCACACAATATAGCTGAGACTAATTTATTACAAAATTTAAAAAATAATTTTAAATTTTAATTACCATAAAATCACAAATGATTGCTATGTAAGTGTAGTGGGTCAAATAAGCTGAGAGCCACTGTATGTAAAACTCTTTGTCCTGACCAACTAACTGATCGTTGTGGTGCCTGAACGGTAAGAACTAGGAGGCTGAAATTTTTAAACAACATAGCTGAGACAAATTTATTACAAAATTAAAAAAAAATTATTATAAATTAAGAAAATAACAATTTTTATTTCTACAATTGTAAATTCCATATACACCAGGCACGTCGTCTAGCCAAGGAGATTGATGCAGAGCTGCTCTCCTATGTGGAACAGCAACAGAAATCCCGGCTGAAGCACGAGGGAAATGTGGAGCAACTGGCGGACATTGATATCATCAGTGCCTTGGATCTGCTGGCGGAGCAGGGACAATGGCAACGTTGCCTGGAGAAGGCCAAGCAACTGAATCCCTCGGTGCTCCAGAAATACGTGGCTGTCTATGCAGCTCAATTGATACGGGAGGGAGATTGCATCAATGCTTTGGGATTGTATTTGAGCTATGGAGCTCCAGCCATTGAGGAGCACTTTAATATCTATGCCAGGATTGCCTTGGATTGCCTGTCCCTGCGCGAGGAGCAGTCGGAGGGGGGTCAGGTGTGGCAACGTCTGCGGGACTTTCTGCATCGTCTGCTTCAGGCGCTACGTGCCTCGGATCATGTCCAGGCCAAGTTTACTTCATCCACGGAGCAGTATCTGATGATTGCCCATTATTATGCCACTCGATCCGCCTGCAGATCGGTGCAATCCCTCCAGCCCGTCGCAGTGCGTCTCTCCTTGTCCCTGTTGCGGCACACGGATGTGCTGCCAGTGGATAAGGGCTTCTATGAGGCGGGCATGGATCTGCGCCAGGCGGGACGTGAAGCGGAGGCTTTTGTCATGCTGAATCATTACCTGGACGTCTGTGAGGCCATCGAGGAGGGTTCCGGCAATCTGGTGGATCACTCGGATCTGGCAGCCACAGATTTCCCGAGCTCAGTCCCTCTACCCGAGGATATTCATCTCAAGAACGAGCCCAATCTTCACGAGGAGGTTCGGGAATGGGTTTTGGCGGTGAGCATGGATCAACAGGTGGATCAACTGCTGCCCAACGATGATCGTGGACTATATGAATCCAGTCTGGGTCCCAACGACACACCCTGTCTGCTCAGTGGTTATCCAGTGCGTGGTCGTCAACCCGTCACCTTTCAATCCTCCACCAGTCAAGTCAATCGCGATGTCTGGAGCAAATTTGCGGTGGCTGTGAAAATGTCACCAGGCAGCAACGTGACCGACATCATTGCCTTTGTCGAGAAGTGGCAGGGCACGGCCAACTATGTGATGCACTAAAGAGGAGCGAGCTGGAGAGGATTGGGCTACGAAATACAGCATAAGAGGTAAAAATCCCAGCTTTCTTGTGTCATAACTCTGTCAAAACTCAACCGATTTCTATATGGAATATCTTATTGATCATTATTTAACCTCGAAATTGATTCTGCATTTAAAAATTATTAACTTAAATTTTTTTTATTTTTAATTTTTTTCCGACAACATCATGTACTTCCCCCTTTGACTTTTCGTAAGAAATATTTTTTTCAAAATTTTTAATATCGAGATTTCACTTTTAAACAACTCCTGGGGCCCAAATTAGTATAAAACGACACTTTAAATTTGATTTTGAGAGGTTTCATTTTTCTGTAAAAAATCAAGAGAAATCTGACAAAAAATTTGACTTGTAAAGTTGCTAAGTCATAGGTTTCACCAACTACAAAAACCTGCATAACTTTGTAAAAATTCAATGGATTTTCAATCGGAATATCATTTTAGTCATTATTTGCTCTCTTAATTGATTCTGCATATAAATATTATTAACTTTAAAGAAAAATTTATTTTCGATTTTTTTTCAACAAATTCATGTACTATGTAATATCGACTGGATTGCTGCTTTCTGCTGCTGCCTGTACTTTACATGCTATAATTTATATAAATAAAACGAAAAGCTATTAGGTAATTATATGCTCTATTTAACCGTCAATAAATGTAGATTATAAACATGTTTTTTTTTTATCTTATTTATCATCTATGAATTTACTTGGTGAAAGTGTCTCAAGCGATTGCGACCAAATTAGGCTCCATTTTGTAATAATAATAGAAGTATATTTATCATGTAAGAAACTAGGACTTTGAATCCTCTCATATCTTGGTGTGCAGCTGCTGTGGTAACTTGGATATCCATGCAAATCTTGTCCAGATCTTTGTCTAGATCGACTCTCCTCTCAGTGTAGCGTATTGAAGAGATCCCCGGCTGAGGGAAGCGGCGCCAAGCCGCCAGTTACATCCGGCAGCTGGGTAAGATCGGGCAGATTCGATAAATGATCGTGGATCTCTTTTTGCAAGCCCAACATCTTGGCCAGCTTCTTCTTGTGTTCCTGCAAAATGAGAGAAGAGTGCAGAGATTAACAAAGTGCATGGGAAAAGACAATTAAAAACGATACTGCTCGACTGTTAGATGCCCAGTATACGAAAAATAAATGCATTAAAATTAAAAAAAAATATGCACAAATTTAATATATTTAAGAAAAAAATAAACACTTTATAGATTCAAAAACTAGTTGTCTGATCGAATAGATTTCTTTTTGAAAACATAAAAGAAAGAAATAATTCTTACACAAAATATTAAAAACAAAAAACACTTTCTGGCTTCGAGCTCGGGTAAGTAAGACAATTAAACAACCAATAAACATTTAATGATTAATAAAAATATTGAATAATAAAAATAATATTATCAGAAGTGCCACAGATAACTCCATAAATTTTTGGAGATTCTGTGGCACTTTTCTAAAATAATATCTCAATTATTAAGTGTGCCAAATCTCAAAACTGTAGCTGAAAAAGTTTACACAAGTTTTTTAGTATTGTCAACTACTGTCATTAAATTTGGATGCTCTAACTGCTATAGTTTTGAAAATTTAGGTAATTATGCGAACAGACAGACATTGAAAGAAACTTATTTGATTTAATAAACAAAAGAAAGGCAAATGATTTTCTAACAAACAAAAAAACAAAACTATTTAAATGGTAACTAGTCTTTGTGACGCTTAAAAGTAATTTGTTCGCTTTAAGAACAAACAGACGTACATCCAAACGTTGCTCGGCCTGAGCCAGTAGCTCCTTCTGCTCCGCCTGAAAGTCCCTTAACATGGCAGCCAACTTGGTGCGCTGCTCCATCTCAGCAGCGAGACGTGCATTGTAATCATTCAGCAGATCAACGGCCTCGTTAACCTGTAAAATCAAAGGTGGATCATTATCAAGTTGCTGGAGTAGTTAAGGCATTAAGTGACGCACCTGGTTGGCCAACAACTTGGCCTTCTCCTTATCCTCTAGCTTGCTAATGCAGCTGATTTCGGATATCTCTGGCGGCAACTTGGCAATTCTTTCCCGCACCAAGGCATCACTGGAGGCCGAGTTCTCAATGCTGTTCAATGCCTTGATGAGCTCCTCGGGCTCAGGTGGTTCACCCAGTGGCAAATATGGTGGCGTATGACCATTTTCTGGCTCTGCAGCTGGAGCAGCTGGCTCCACAATTGGAGTTGCAGCTGTGGCATGATGAGATGTGCGTGATCTTTTTGATTTGGACAGACGCTCCTCATGCTTGCGTTTCTCCCGCTTCTCCGACTTGTCTGTCACTTTGCTGTGCTTATCACTGGGAGTCTTGGTTGTGCCATTGCCATTGCCATTCCCTGTAGCTGCTACAGGATGAGCTCCAGCTGCTCCTGCTGCTGAGGATGAGGATTCCTTATGCAAACGGCCGCGATAATCGGCAATTGTCTTGGCATCATAGACGCCACGCTCTTGCCAGATATTTAATATGCGTCCCAGACTGCCAAGCAGCTTATCCGACTTACAGCTTTCGCCAATGTGTGCGAATACTTTTGGCAGCACATTGCTAAACTCCTTGCCGTATTCCGGTCCCTTTTTCTTGCTGTTCTGGATGACATCGTTGGCCAGGTACATGAATGTCAGTTTCTTGGGCTCAGCCACTGTGGAATATACTTTTGTCAGTCACTGTACACTGTTACCATGTTATCTATGCGATACACACCATTCTGTAGCTCCCGTTGCCAGGTTTGCACAATAATCGTGTGATGTTTGCGATGATGGATTAACCATAAGGATAATGTTTGTATGCTCTGCTGACTCGTATTCAATTCAGATAATTTCTTGAGTAGCGCCGATTCCGTAAATGCTGACATTGCAGCGACTCCACTCAACACTTTCTATTTATATGCGTTCTACGTTCTAATTTTCTTCTTTATTTTTCAGCATGCAACACGAAAAATAAGGACAGAGCAGCAAAAAAAACACACGGCCGAAAAAAACAAAAATATTTCTTCTTCTTACTTGTAGTGATAGCTTAACAGCAGCAGACATTTAACATTCGCTGCGACTGTTATTTAACAGCAAGCAATTATTTTTGCTCAGACTTTCTTTCAACTTGGCATTTTGATTCTCAAAATTATTTCCCTCGCCATATTGCGTAAATTAAGTGCTGGTTTAATAAATCATGTTCGACACGACGCAGCTAAAATGCAAATAGTTAAATGGCGCTTAAATCCAGCTTAACAGCTGTTTACCGGCGACAACTTAACAGTTTCTTACGGTCATTAACAGCAGCATAATAGACAATGCTAATAACAGAAACATAACATAAAATCGCTAAGTGTGGTGGCACAACGATAACATGCCATGACTCTGCCAATCACAGAGAAGTAAATATATTTTTTCAGTGCTGCTAACTGAATATAAAGTGTGTGCTAGGCGCGCTTTCTCGAATTAATATTTAAAAACATGCTGAATAAAGTGAAAAATATAATGACTATCAATAATTAATCAAACAAAACAATGCAATCAATCAGCAACTCGAGCAAGCTTGCAACTGTTTGGCGCACGCTTCACACTGATAAGACAGACAGTTGTGATATGAAGAATACGACTCTCTTTTTGCGCTCAGTTGATCGCCGAACTTCAAGCGCATTGGACGTGTCGATATTGTGATTATTGTGAATTAAGCAGCGCTGAACCGTAAAAGCGTAAGCGTTCGTCGTCAAACGAACAATAGCCGTAACCGTAACCGCAACCGTAACTGGCAATCGACGAATCGACGACGCTTATCAGCTTTGTCAAAGAGTAATTTGTGATATACCTGTTTGCCTGTTGTCCCATGTATTGACTTGACGAGCTTAAGTGGTGTTAATTTTTATTATTTATTTTCATTAATTATTATCGTATTTATTGGCGAACGAAAGTGAAGTGCGAATTATATCGATTACATGCCACTTCAAGTGTCTTTTGTCATCATAAATTTGTAACAGACAAAAAGAAGAAGAAGCAGCAGCTGCATCGATTGTCCAGTTGCAATCGATAGATAACGGTTTAAATTGTGCATATTGTATGTGCGTGTGGGTGTGTGTGTGTCTGCATTGATATACGAGTGTGTGTGATTTACAAACCATTAACGCTATCAACAACACATTAGACAAATTGCTAAATTAGCTGCCGCAACGCTCACAATTTGCGATACACTTGAAAATGTTGAAAAGAAGTGCGAAGTCGGAAGGTGAAGGAGAAGGAGAAACAATAAGCCAAATATTTGCTTCAATTACTCTTACAGTGGCTCGCAGCTTATTGGACCCACTACATTTACATGTTACACACTTTAAATTGTTTAATCTTGTAAATCAAATGTAAATGCACATTTGTTAATTAATGTTATAACAAAACATTTTCAATTTATTGCTTATTTAATATATCTAAACTTAGCAATAAAAACCAGTCTGAATTGTAGTAGGTTTAATAAGCTGTAAGCCACTGTAAATATTATACCTTCGCTCTCTCTCTCTCTCTCTCTGTCCCTGCCACTCTCTCTGTAAGATAAGCCCAAAAGACTGCTGTCAATCGACTCAATATTTGTGTATTTTGTATTTATATGTGCTCAGGAGTTTGATCTGATAATAAATTAATATAACTTCCCCCGCCACGCTTCCCCCTTCCCCTCTCCACAGGGCTGCGACTCAATTGCCACCAAAAATGTTGGAGACTTGAATTACGCCGCCGCGCAACGATAACCGTAACGATAGCGATAACGATAAAACGAAAATGAATTCACAATTTGATACCGATGCCGGCACACATCCCTTTCGATCAAATATCGAAGAATTTCCCACAGCGCCCAATGAAAAGAATTGGGAATGGACTTATCTTGTGGTATGGAGTATTTTTTTATTTTTTTACAAATTATTACACTTAAGCTTTATTACATTTGCAACTTGACATTAGCGAAAATGCCGTAATCTGGAGCTGGAGGAGTCTTATGACTTGTATATGCGTCGATTGCGCATTGGCTATTTATCGATCTTCATTTTTATCGAGCTGCTCGTGAGTTTAACACACGCTTTACTCCTGTTCACCTCATCGGATATGACCTATGCCTATATCGATATGGGCGCCTACGTGGTCACCGGTCTCATAATGTGGCTAATACTCTCGATCAACTTCCGCAATGAGCTGATTAGCAAACACACCTGGATTGTCTATGCCTCCTCCTGGCTGGCCGTCTCCGTGATGGTCCTAATGGGTGCGTTATCTTTATCTGACCTTTTATCTTTGTCTCTTCCTCTCTGGCGAATTACTATTATTTTTATTCAAATTACAAAACAAAAAATAAGAATAATATTAAACGGCATCTAAGTCCGATAAAAAAGGAAATTCCTCTTAAAACTAGAAAAACTTTCTTCTAATTTTTGCTTTCCTAATTTTTTCCTAACTCTAAATTCCTTAATACATTTTTCTCAACTAAGTGTAGAAAATACTAATATTGATTTCTTAATTTAAAGTTTAATAGTTTTGTGTGACTATATTTTTTTGCCACTAATTTTGTAATTCTTAGAATTATGTGTTACAATTTTTCCATAGGGATTATTTTTCTTTGATTTCAGATGCTTCTAATTTTTGATATTCCAATTTTTTTAAAACTAATTTAAATTTTGTAATTCAATTATTTCTATATTTCTGCTTTTCTACTTTTTATTTTATAATTTCATGTTTTGTGTACCTATTTTTCCTCCAATTTTGCTTATGTTACTATATAATTAGTCAGCATTATGTACTGAAATGATTTTTAAAAATTTGTAAAATATTTTTATGCTTCCACAGATATCGGCCTGAACATTTATCACGCCACCAGCAACAATGATATACTTAATCCCATCTACGACGCCTACACTCTATATGCCATCTATATGTTCATGCCCATTCCGTACATTCTTCAGCCCTTCATCTTGGGCATTGCAGTTACCATCTGCTATATCATCAACTACAGTTTTGTGATCACTTCCAAGGAGGAAAACCAAATCCAAATGCACAGCATACTCAAGTAAGAACTCTGGATTCTTATTCCTATTCGATTCGATGTTTAAACAAAACAATTTTAATTCCAGCGAAGCCATTTATTTGATCTGCGTCAATTGTCTGGGCATCTTTTTCCGCCTGATGCGAGATATAGCGCTGAGAACAACATTTCTGGATCGCAGACAGTATGTGGAGGAGAATCTTTTACTACGCTATGCCCGAGATCAGGAGCGAAGTCTGTTGTTGAGCATACTTCCCGCACAGATTGCGGATCGTCTGCAGGAGGATGTGAGGAATCGCATTGAGCGCTCCAAGCAGCAGCATCAACAGCGCACAGGATTCCAACAGAGCATCCACAACAATAATCATGCTTTAAAGCGTTGGCGTCAACCGGATCATGGGTAAATATCATACGATTTAGGTGCTTAAAAAATTAAATCAAAAAAAAAATATTGGGATGAATGGTAAAATCTTAGACTTACTATACTTGGATATTCCATTTGGAATGGGTTATCTTTAAACAGGAAACTTTTAAATCACAAAAATGAATTTGTTTTCTTTATGATGATTCAACTAGATAAAGTTGATAGTTAGGTTTCACTTTTTAATTAAAAATCATAGTATAACACTAATTTTTTTTATTTTATTTTATTTTTTTAAATTGAAAAAATATCTACTAATTTTTTTTTTTTATATATATCTATTTGTTTATAATCTGTAGAAGTAGCTTTTGTAGAATTTGCTATTTAACAATCTTCAAAAAAAAAAACTTGAAAACTTTTTAAATTATCAAAATGCTTAGGTATCTTAAAATACCAAAATTTGTATTGAGATAAAATAGCTACTTTTCAAATTTTAAATAAATATTAAAAAAAGTTTAAGTTGATTTTAAAATTTTTAAATATATTAATATAACAGATTCTATTATATTTTTTCCGAAATTATATATTGAAGTTTAATTTGTTAAAAAATATACTCTAAACTTTCCAAAATATCTAAATACAAAAGTATCTAAAAGTACCAAAATTTTAGTTGAAAAAGGTCTATTTTGCCAATTTTTAATAAAAGTTTTGTTTAAGAAAACAATTATATAAATTAAAAAATACTTCCTACATTGTAACATTGATTTAAAAACTTATAAATATACAATTCCTGCAAGCTGATATTAATCTAAATATATTAATATAATATAATATATTTGCCAGCACACTCTTCATCGAGCCGCACAAGGATGTGACCGTGTTGTATGCGGATGTGGTGAACTACACGCACCTGACGACAACTCTGGATGTGAAGAAGTTGGTGGAGGCTTTGCATGATTTATTCGTGCGTTTTGACATTGCGAGTGAGGAGTACAATGTGATGAGGATCAAGTTCTTGGGGGATTGCTACTACTGTGTGGCTGGACTGGCCAGTCCCAATGAGGATCATGCCAAGTGCTGTGTGGATCTGGGACTGCGCATGATCAAGGATATTCGCGATGTGCGCGAGAAGCGACATCTCAACATTGACATGCGCATCGGTGTGCACTCCGGCGATGTGTTGTCTGGTGTAATTGGTGCCGCCAAGTGGCAATTTGATATTTGGTCCAAGGATGTGGACATTGCCAATCGACTGGAGGCCACCGGCGCCACAGGACGTGTCCATGTGAGTCAGCAAACGTTGGGACTTTTAGATGGCGAGTATTTCTTTGAGGATGGCACGGAAAAGGCTCGCGAGGATCCTGTGCTACAAAAGCATAATATACGCACCTTTCTCATCAAATCGCTACGCGTGAGTATTCCCATCCTCCCATCTGGATGACTTGCACAATTACACAAAAAACGAAAGTTATAGGCCCCCATGCACGATCCTCGCCGGGTGCAACGGGAGCGTCAGGCCAAGAAGCTGAGCGAGGCCAGCAAGTCCAACTTCATGTACAACTCGACCCTGCAGCAATACAACCAAGTGCGTAACCAGGCCAAGCTGGAAATGTGCCGCGAGCTGGATAAAATGCCCATCGGTCGTATACAGTAATTGCAAATCAAATCATTTATTCCAGAGCTCGCAAATAACACTCAACACAAGTTTAAAAAACTCTTAAAAAGCAGCTAAATTCTATCTACAAATTATACAAAAAAAAAACACAAAAGTGTCTGAGCAGTAACAATTTAGAATAGCACTTTTGTACAAGCTCACAAAAAAAAGGTCTCAAAAAAGATCAAAAATAGAAAATATTTTAATTTACTTTTTTAGTTGCTTTTTTGTTAGTTTTTATGTGCTTTGTGTTAAGCAAAACCCCAAACGTGTCTGAGCGGTAACAACTTAGAATAATTCTTTTATATAAGCTCACAAAAAAAGCTCTCAAAAAAGATCTAAAATAGAAAATATTTTAATTTGCTTTTTAAGTTGCTTTTGTGTTGGTTTTTTTGTCACGAAGCACAAAAAAAAGCAACACAAAAGCAAAATTCAAAAGTGTCTGAGCAGTAACAATTTAGAATAATACTTTAATATACTCTCACAAAAAAAGATAATTTCAAAAACAAAATATTTATATCCGATTTTTTGTGGACTTTTTGGTATTTTATTTTATATATTTTTTTATTAAGCAAAATCACAAAAGTGTGCAATAACAACTAAGGATTACACAATTGTATAAGCTTACAAGAAATATGACTTTGTCAAAAGCTGAGCGAATTTGGAATTTAATGTTTTCAGTGAACGTATTTACTTTTTCCAAAAATAACTTATAATTGTAAATTTCGTTTAAAAAACAAAACGTAAAAGTGTTGGACATAATTTGCGAGCTCTGATTTATTTTTACTATAAAGAATTGAAGTAATTAAATGCCCTATTTTTAGGATAACCAAAGTGTGTCGTCGCTCCACAAATCCTACCCAGGATGAGATCGAGGAGGAAACCTTTCGACGCAACATCAGCTCCTTCTGTCTGCTGTTTCGCATAAGGAACTGGGAATTGCAATACATCAAGGAGCCGGATGTGATGTTCAAATATAGCATTGCACTCGCCTGGTTCGTCTATATATGCCTGCTCACCATACAGCTGCTCAGCAAGGAGTAAGTTTTAAGAGTCTTAAAAGATATAATATTTAATAAATTTTATTTGTAACTCTTTCAGTGCCAAATATCATTATTGGATCATTGATGGCATTACTATATGTCTGCTTACCAGCTTGCTTATCATCTCCTGGTACAAGAAGCTGTGGATTATGTATGTCTCCGATACGGAACAGTCGCGTCCTCAGGCCAAATTAAGCATATTTCTCTACAGGATGTCCGACTACATGCAAGGCAATATTGTTCTACGCATTGTTGTCTATTTCCTGATCATTGCCTCCTATTGTGCTGTGGCTGCCATGCAAGTGGTGCGTAGAAAGCTAGGGAATATTCTTTTAAAATTATGTTTATACAGATTATATTATCAGAAAAAGTATTTTTTTAAGTTCTATCTAAATTTTCAAATACTTAACATTTAATTGTTAATTTTTAATCGTATTTTAAATTCATATTTGTTATCAACAAGTCTAAATCTTAATTTTAAAATGAAATACAGTTTATATTATCAGAGAAAGTATTTTTTTTATATTTCTTATTTCTTATAAAAAAATATCTAAATTTAAATTTTAAGATGAAATACAGATTATATTATTAGAGAAAGTATTTTTTTAATTTCTATCTTAATTTTTAAATACTTAACATCAAATTGTTAATTTTTAATCGTATTTAAAATTCATATTTTTTATCAACAAATCTAAATTTAAATTTTTAAAATGAAATACAGATTATATTATCAGAGAAAGTATTTGTTTTCAAGTTCTATCTCAATTTTTAAATACTTAACATTATATTGCTAATTTTTAATCGTATTTAAAATTCATATTTCTTATCAAAATATCTAAATTTTAATTTTAAAATGAAATGAAATGTAACTGAATTCGTTTTCTCTTCTCCAACAGATAGATTGTAGCGTCAGAGATGATGTTGTGGAAGATGATAATGGATTAATGAAGCCAATGCCATTTACGTTTGAGGAGCGTGTGAATTGCTTTCATCCCTGGGTAAATTTGAATACACTTCAGCCACATTTTAAATGTAATCATTTGATCTTTGTTTAGATTCTCACCAACTGTATGACACTGGTTATCGGCACATCCTTTCTGTTCACCCGCATACCCTTCATTGTGAAAACCTCTGTGGCTGTGGTAATCACCGTGACATATGCTATTCTCGTGGTGGTTGAGTTTGATTACATCTACGCCAGCAGTCCCTCAACGAATGTGAATTTAAATGCCGAATATTCGCATATTCTGTTCATCTTTATAACGCTGGGCATATTCCATTTGATGGAGCGACAAACTGAGTTTATAGCCAAGGTGGATTACAAGTTAGTGCAGTTCTTTAATTCACATTTTGTTCTGACTAATAATAACAGCATTTTTCATTTGAAATCTTCAGTTGGAAGCGTCAGTTGTTGCAGAAACAGGATGATGCACTGATCACAAATGGCACGATCAAGGTGCTGCTGGTCAATATACTGCCCTCCCATGTGGGTAAGTTTTCAAACACGTTTAGTTATATCTTAGAGACATGTTTTAACTAACTTTTCATTGCAGCGGAGTTCTATCTGTCAATGCAGCAGCAGCAGAATGAGCTGTATTACGAGGAGTACGACAATGTGGCGGTTATGTTTGCCTCAATCAAGAACTTTGACACGGATAAAATAGGATTACGTGTGCTCAACGAGATTATCTGCGACTTTGACGATGTTGTAAGTGATCCCAAACTAAAGATTGTTCCTGATTTCAAAAAACATTTCCATTGCAGCTCAACAAATACTCGCACAGTCTGCGCGTGGAGAAGATCAAGGTGGCCAACTGGACATATATGGCAGCCTGTGGTCTGGACGTGACACGTTCCGAGCAGGTGAATGCGCCACAGGTCAAGTTCCGCAATGTCTCGCTGATGCCGAATGGCCGAAGAAGTCAGTATCGCACCTCGGGATCCGAGCAAGTGCAGCGAGTTCCTTATGGCAATGGCAGCACCATTGCTTTGGATCTGGAGCGTGGTCAGTACGAGGGCAATGTGATAAACAGCACGCCCAGAATGAGCAAGGAGGACATTGCCAATGAGAAGAGCAACGATGAAGTGATCAAGGTGATGGCCAACTTTGCTTTGGATCTGATGCGTGCCATGAGAAGATTCAATGCGGAGAACATGCAGTCGGAGTACGAGGGCAGCACGGATTATGGCATGCTCCGTATTGGCATCTCCCATGGCCGGGCTATGGCCGGAGTTGTGGGCATATCGAAGCCGCATTATGATATCTGGGGTAATCCTGTCAACATGGCATCCCGCATGGACTCAACGGGCATTCCTGGCAAGATCCAGGTCACTGAGAATACAGCGCTCAAATTGCGCAACTTCAATATACAATGCAATTACCGGGGCAAGACCTTTGTCAAGGGACGTGGCAATATTCCCACCTACGTGCTGGGTACCGATGACGAATACGAAGGATTCCTGCCTCATCAGGCGCCGGAAGCACCAGAACCTACTTAGTTAATCCTCTATTTTAGCATCCTTATGTACCAATTGAATGTTTTCAATATGTAAATAAATCTAAAACAAACTAAATCTTAATTCTTTTCTTTATTCTTTCAATTATCGAATTTTAAACGAAAAACGACCATAACCTCGGCATGTCCTTGCGGATTTTGGCAGGACATGTCTCGTTAGCCTCGCAAGGACGAACTCTATCGATTGGCATCACAAATTTGGGGGGTCATCTAAGGATCATCAACTTGAAAAATTTCAGTCAAAAATTGCTGGAGAACAGGGCAAAACACACAAAATCCTTGATAACTTCAAAACTACAAGGACGATTTAAATGTCCTTTGGTCAATCGATAGTACTCCGTCAAAGGCTTCGATTGACACCAGTTTTATGAGAATCCTTCAAAGGACTTTCGAGTTATAGCTAATTTTCTCTACATTTTCTCCACACAAAAAAAATCAGTATATCTCGGCTCCTGTATGGACTTTCGTCCTTTTTATTATATATTCAGATAGGACAGGGCGATTACTTTCTGTGTGCAAAAGGACATCCTGCTAGTCCTTGAAATAACAGAGTTACAGCCGATTTTCTGTTTTTAAGTCATTTTTCCTTAGCAAATACATGTAAAAAATTGTGGCATATTTTTTTTGAGGAATCCTTGAAATCCTTGAATGCAGATCGAAAGAACTGCTTCCTGTGAGTATAATAAAGTATGTCCTTTTGATGTAAATAAGGACATTCTCGAGTTATAGCTAAGAAAAAAAGGTCCTTTTTAGAAAAATAGCTCAAACTTAGCGAAATCCTTGCGGATTTCGGCAGTACATGTTCCGTAGGCTCGTTAGGATGATTTTTATCAATCGACATTAAATGATAAAGGGTTTGTCTAAGAAACATCGTCTTGTAAATTATACCAAAATACCGACTATTTACCCAATAAAATAAAAATCTCTCTAGACAGAGAACAAAAAGTCATTAGAAAATTATATTTATTTAATTAAAATATTTTATAATCAAGTTCTGGAAAAGATGTCCATACTGGAGCAGACACTACTATCGCACGGTCGAACGGTCGCTGAGGATGAGATTCAAAGAGGCTGGGAATGGAAGACCCTGCGAGTGAGTTGATCCCGCCAAACATCTTTAGAATTATTGCAAAAATTAACTTTTATCCTGGGGAAACAGACCAAATGTGAGGAGCTGGAAATGGAGAATTGTTTTGAGCGTTATGCAGAACGTCTTGTGGTGACAAATGTAGCGTTATTTCTATTCATAATGGAGCTGCTTTTGCTTATTCATATACTCATTCTATTTATTATAGCTGATGTAAGTTAAGGTACAGTGGTCTTCAAAATGCCAGTTCTCTAGCGAAAAATACCTTTCGTAGAATACACTTTATCTCTCTAGGGATTTCGCATTTTGAAGACCACTGCTCTAGGATAATCTTTACCTAAAAACTCCTTTGCAGACTGGTTTCTTTGCATCCTTGCCCTATGTGCTGGTCATGATCTCTTTGCCCTTTATACTCCGCGTTTGCTTCATGGATAAGAATAAAGTACAATATTTTGAAATCTGGAATGTCATGGTCAGCTGTGGCGCCGTCGCCGCGGTCACTATAATGGGTATTCACTGTTGAATATAAGGTAATTCTCTATTATATATCCGTAATTGAATTTAAAACGAAATTTTTTAAAATTTTGAAATTTGATAATTATTTAAAAACATTTTTAAGCATTTTTAAACATTACTCAAGAATTTCACAACCGATTTTTTAAATCATTACATTTATTGAAAGCTAATAAAAATATTCATTTATCATTGATATACAGTCTCAAATTTAACTAGTTAACTTTAAAGAAAATTATGTCGTTTGTGCGAATTTTCAGGATTGTTAATTGAAATATTCTGGTTGTCTTTAAAAAATTTTTTTACCTTTTTACTAATTTACATAATTTCACTAGTCAAGTGTCGTTTAAGATATTAATTTTTTAAATCAATGGTAAAATCACGGCAATCACGGATATAGTATAATAGAAAAATTACCAAATAACTAATATAATTAAGAATTATATTCTTGATACCTTAGCTTGATCAGATACATTGGTCAATCTGGCGATCGGTGGAGGTGTCTATCGTGTGGTGAGCTGCTACGAGTTTGTGATAATCATCTCGGTGTATTTCTTCCTGCCGATCACTTACTATGGCAAACCCTATCTATTGGGTCTAGCAGTATCCATATTCTATGTTGGCTATGACTTATGCACGATTCCCTCGTCAGATCCCATCAAAACCTTTATGTTTTTTTGCTTTACACTTTATATGATTACGCTCAATGTGTTGATGATGGTCTTTCGCCTCGGCATGGAATGTCAGCTTAGGAAGAAGGTGCTCAACCGAAGACAGCTGCTAAATCAGAATCTGCTCCTAAAGGTAGTTTCCTATTATTAAGTATTATTAGAATATTTGGTATACAACAAAAAAATAATATTATATAAAATAATATCAGATTTTTTGCTCTTATTTATTATTATTTCCCCTCTTTTTTTCGTTTGTCTCTTCTTCCCTCAGGTTGTTATGCAAAAGGAACGTGATATGATTAATACGATACTTCCTCCAGAGATTGCGGATTCCCTGCAACAAGAAATTCGAACTCGCATCGAGGATCAGCGTTTGGGCAAGCATTGTATTACACCAAGGTTTCTATAACATTCATACACTTGGAAAAAAAAAACATAATTTAAGAAATCGTTAAAAAAAAATTTAAATAATTGCCATTTTACTATACATATTTTATAGAAATTATAAAAATATTACACTAATTTTTAAAAATATTTTTTTGCTTGATCATTTTTGAAGATTAATCTTTTTCAGAAATTATTGTAGTGAAATATTAAAAAAAAAACATATGCCATAAATAGAATTGATTAAATTCAAGATATCATAACATATTTCTTTTCAAAAACTTTTGTCAAGAAAACTAGAAAATCCAATTTTTTGTGCTTTTCGGAAACATAATATTTTAAAATATATTTATATAATTATTATTTTCACAAAAAAGCATTTGCCATAAATCGAATTGCTTATATTCAAGATATTATAACATTTTTCTTTTCAAAAACTCTTGTCGAGAAAACTAGAAAATCAAATTTTTTGTGCTTTTCAGAAACATAATATTTCAGAAATTATTAGATATAGATTAATATTTTTCAGAAATTATTGTAGTGAAATATAAAAAAAACATTTGCCATAAATCGAATTGCTTAAATTCAAGATATCATAACATTTTCCTTTTCAAAAACTCTTGTCGAGATAACTAAAAGATCCAATTTTTTGTGCTTTTCGGAAACATAATATTTTAAAATATATATAATTATAATATTATTTTCACAAAAAAACATTTGCCATAAATCGAATGGTTTAAATTCAAGATATCATAACATTTTTCTTTTCAAAAACTCTTGTCGAGAAAATTAGAAAATCAAATTTTTTGTGCTTTTCGGAAACATAATATTTTAAAATATATTTATATAATTATTATTTTCACAAAAAAAACATTTTCCATAAATCGAATTGTTTAAATTCAAGATATCATAACATTTTTCCTTTCAAAAACTCTTGTCGAGAAAACTAGAAAATCCAATTTTTGGTGCTTTTCAGAAACATAATATTTTAAAATATATTTTTATATAATTATTATTTTCACTACAACATTTTTCAGTTCGAAGTGCAGTTCTTTGTTTATTTTTTTAAGTGTAGCCCTTTTTATTGCTTCTTTTTAAGAACTTACCATTCCTTAGAACATTGTTTGTGGAACTGCATTCGGATGTCTCAATACTGGTGGCTGATATGGTGAACTACACTCATCTGACCACTCGACTGGATGTCAGGGATCTCGTGAAGATTCTGCATGCACTTTTTCTGAAATTCGATATGGCTGCCCAACAGAATAACGTGATTCGCATCAAGTTTTTGGGGGATTCGTATAATTGTGTATCGGGGATTCCCCATTACAATCGAAGACACGCCAAAAACTGTGTTGCCCTCGCCCTGGAAATGATACAGGAAACTCAGGACATACGATTGGAATTTAAACAGGACATTGATATGCGCATTGGCGTGCACTCCGGTGAGGTCTTCTCCGGAATTATTGGACTGACCAAGTGGCAGTATGATATCTGGTCGCGCGATGTGGATATTGCCAATCGTTTGGAAACCTACGGAAAGCCGGGAATGGTTCATGTTTCCCAAACGACTCTCAGTATGCTGGACAATGAATATCGGTATGAGGAACGAGGTCCTTTGGACAAAGAAGATCCCATCTTGCAGAGGGCTCACATTCAAACCTATCTCATAGGTCCACAGAATAAGAAAAGATACACGGACTCGTATCGTAACGTGTCCTATTATTCCAGCGAATCCATTGGGTCGAATGCCCAGGATATTCAGGACGCTAACGATGTCGATCACGAGGAAATCCGAGCCAAAACCCATCGGGGTATGGTCGAAAAGGTCGAGCACATGCCTGTGGGTCGCATACAGTAAATACTAACTGAGATTAGAGCTCTGAATGCAAATGGAATAATTTATTAATCTTTTACAGACTTGCTCGTATTTTTGACTTCTCCAAGGAAACTGAAACTGGCAATGAGGATATTCTTTTCAAGCCCCACATTAGCTCCTGTTGGCGTCTCTTTCGCAACAGTGAGATCGAGTGGAACTATATGAATGAGCCGGATTATTTTATCAAGTACAGTTTATTCATGGTCTTCTTCGTCGGTTGTATGCTATTATTAGTACACATTTCTCAGCCATTGTGAGTGCCTCTTTTTCTATTATATTTCATATTCGTAATCTGATTAATTTAATTACCGATTCATAATCGTAATTTATAACTCTTTCTTTAATCCTTTCCGCATTTATTCTGATCTAAATTTGTAATTCATTAATTGTTCTGATAGAATTTTCTATACTCATTTTGAATTTTTTATCCCGATTTCATTATTCGTCCTAATTTTAATATCAGAATTCTTTCTCTGTTTATAATAGTTTTATAATTTTTTATTTCTAATCATATTTGTATTTCTTTTTATATTCACAGTAAGATGTATTTCTTTGAAATGATCACATTTCTTTTCCTAATCTTCTTAATATGCCTGGGAGCATTCTACAAAACAATTTGGATTCATATAAGCGTTAAATGGAACTGGACTAAGCCCAGCTTTACTCTCAGTCGCTGGCTCTTCCGACTCTCGGAGCATTACGAAGAGCAGCTGATCGTGCGCTTATTTATATCATTCTTCTCCATATTTTTAGTATACGTTATGGCCACTTTGCGTACGGTAAGTCTTTCAATAAAACAGACTAGATAAATACAAAAAAAAATATCTTTGATCTAATCTATTGATCTGAACGATCTTATCTATCAATCTTCCTATCAATATATTTGTACTGAGGTATAAAAAATCAATCCTTCTTTGTCTTAATATCTACATAACAATTTCTCTAAGTAACTTATTTATATTTTACTAGGGGGCTCCGCCCGATGCTCGCTTCGCTCGCCAACCCCTGGCCTAAGCCGTTTGGCCTGTACAATGCCAATCAGTCAGTTGGGCAAAGAAATTTATATATATATATAGATTTTTTTTATGTTGATCATTAATAGTTTTTTACTAAATTATTAAACTGACCTATTTATCTATACCATATATCTTTCTGTTATATACCCCATTTAATCTATATATTCTTCCTTGAATTCTTCAGGTTCAATGCGACTCAGCCGAATTTGAACTTAGCCTTATTGAGGGTGATGTGGAAGACAAACGAGTGGCAATGCTTTGCTTTGAGCCTTGGGTAAAAGGTCGATTTAAATAGTTTCCATAAAAAAATACTTCATTTGGTTTACTTACAGGTGGTAACACAAAATGTGCTTATGATTCTCATGTTGACGATCTTCTTTTATGGTCTTCCCCTCGTCTTTAAAGTGGGATTGCTCGTCTTCATTAGTGTCTCCCACATTTTAACCATAGAGGCGTACATTTTTGCCTGGAAGCGAACTCGTTCGACCAATGTTGGTCTACAAGCGGAACTAGCTCATATCTGGAATATCGTAACCATGTGCTTGGTGGTAATGCTTCAGGAGCTCCATGTGACCTATATAAGTAAAGTGAATTATCAGTAAGTTGAAGACTCACTCTTTTCCTAAACAATCAAATTTCACAATATCCTGGAAATGTGATGAACTTTTATTTTAAATTATTATCAAGTAAAAAACTGTTATTTTTAACAAAAACTAAGCTTAATTTAAAATTAAACTTTTTCTCAATTCAAAATTTTATAAAAATATTTAATGGGCATTATTCATATATGAAAAACTTTAAAAAATAGCCGAATATACTCAAACAAAGTTTCTGAATTTTTCCATTCATTTTCTTTACTCCTCTTCAGCTCCAAGTTGCGCTATGAAGAGAAACTCAGGCAGACTGAGAATCGCACTCGATCTATACAGATAATACTGTCCAATATCTTGCCTACCCATGTGGTTGATATATTCCTGGATCGTGCTCGGGGTGAGGAGCTCTTCTATGAGAACTACAACAAGGTAGCCGTCATGTTTGCCTACATCGAGAACTTTCAACCGGATAAAGTGGGTTTAAGGGTGCTCAATGAATATATTTGTTACTACGATGATCTATTGGCTGAATACGTGAGCAATTTCAAAGTGGAGAAGATCAAGGTTATTGGCTGGACTTATATGGCAGCTTGTGGTTTGCAGCCGGAAAACATGACGGATTTCTCAAAACGCCGGCCGGAACGTCATAGAAAACAACGCAGCATTTTCAGAAGTGAGTACTTCAAGTTCACAAGATTACTGATCTATTTGATTGAATCACAAGAGAAAGCGCAAATAGGAGAAAAAAAAAGATAATTGAAAAATATTATGAGGATATTTCGAAAAATCTTTGATATATTTTCCAAATTTTATTTAAGGAGTTCTTAAAAAAACAGGACTGATTTTAATTTTAATTTATTATCATTCAAAATATTTTAAACTTTTTAAAAACTGAAATAATGATGTTAACAAATCATTTTTTATTTATTATAATAAATACCTGCTTTCCAGGGAATGGCCTCAGTTTTCGAGCTGCGGAGGAACACGAACTGCCAAGACGTAGCACCTTTCAGCCACGTTATGTTCATCCGGAGCTTAAGACCGATGACAATTGTGTACTGACCATGCTCAACTTTGCTCTGGACATGCTGCGTGTCATGCAGGACATTGCCCTGCAGAACATGTACCTGGATTACGGAGGATCCATGCGGGGACAGCTGAAGATCGGTGAGTTCCAGTTCCATATTATTCATCTTAAAAGAACTCTCTCTTTCTCTCTTCTCTCCTCTCTTAGGCGTCTCTCATGGTCCTGTTATGGCCGGAGTTGTGGGTCTGTCACCGCCTCATTATGACATCTGGGGACATCCCGTCAACATGGCCTCACGGATGACTTCCACCGGAGTCCTGGGCGCCATACAGGTCACCGAGAATACGGCTTTGATATTGCGTTACTTTGACATCAAGTGCGATTATCGGGGAATGACGCATGTCAAGGGCGTCGGAGAGATTCCCACGTATTTGGTCGCCATGGATGAGACTCTGAATTTCCAGAACTACGACGATGAGGAGATGGATACGTTGCTGATCATTAATGATAGTACTGTGCCGTCTTCTCCCGTCGAATCTCGAGTAGTGTTCATTGATGTGCCCGAGTCCGTGAGCGATGACACAGAGAAGGAGAATGAGAAAGGCACGGAAACGGATCGCAAACCGGGAGGAGGAACCGATCATTCCCAATCTTATAGTTAACTTAACAATGTAACTTTTCTCTGTCTTATCTGCTAAATAATCTTAACATTAAACTAAAAAGTTAACATCAATTTAACTATCTTTTTTACAGTCATAAATTCACAAAAATATATTTCTTAATGCTACTTACTTAAATTTTAAACTATTTATACTAAGCTAACATTAAAATTAGTAACTTATCTTTAATTTAGCATTATTTTAAAATAAAATAAAAATTTCATATCTTTAACCATCTATTTTAAAATTATTTATGAATAATTTTAATTGTCTATTTATAATCCTATTTTCAAATATTTTAAATTTGAAATATCAAGCGTTTTTAACCACTAAGTTAACTCAAACTATTTGTAACTTATTTTAAAGTAAAAAATGCTTAAACAAATTTTATTATTTTTAAATATTATTTCAAAAATTAATTTCAAATTTTAAGTTATTTTTGTCTACATTTATCTTAAAAATATTGTTCCAACTACTTAATATCTTAGTATTAACTTAACCTATTTTAATTTCCAATCAAAAATATTTAAATAAATGTTTATAAAATATGTTTTCTGATTACAGCGTTATTTATTTATGATAAAGATATAGATACATATAGCAGTATATATTACATATATTTGTATAATACAGATGTCAGATCGAGTCACGTTACGGAATAAACACAATTTTGAATGTGAGGCTCACTCAGGTAACTTTTTGTCACAAATCATTTTGTTTATCAATTATTTACTATTATAATTAAATCATGTAACTTTAACAATTCTCAAATAAGCAATTAAAAGAAGAAGCAGCACCAATCGCAACTCGTTCTTTCTTTCTCTCAGGGATTTTGTGTTATATTTATTTTGTGCACAGTTTTGAGCTTAAGTAAATGAATGAGAGATGAGAATCTACTCATTGGTAGCGCCGGAGAGCAGAGCCGTGTCCTCGGCAAGGGGTTTACGCTTGTAGGACGGCTCTGTGGCCAGGTAGACAACGAGGCCACCAAAGATCACATAGAGAACACCAATGATGTTGGCCAACACTGCAGAAGCGGGCAACGTCGAATAGTTGGCACCCCTAGAAGAACATTTATCGATAGTATATATTAATTAGGAGCTCAAAATAATGATAATGATAATGCTAATGCTAATGCTAATGCTAATGCTAATGCTAATGCTAATGCTAATGCTAATGCTAATGCTAATGCTAATGCTAATGCTAATGATAATGATAATGATAATGATAATGATAATGATAATGATAATGATAATGATAATGATAATGATAATGATAATGATAATGATAATGATAATGATAATGATAATGATAATGATAATGATATTTATAATGATAATAATAATGATAATGATAATGATAATCATGAAGATACTTAGTCAACTTACAATGCAAAAATGGCCTTCTCGGTGATTCCCATGACGGCGCTGGCAATGGCCAAAACAAATCCAAAGAGTCCAAAATAAATGTGCAACGGCATCAGGGCAATCTTGTAATTCTCCCGCATTCCCGGCACCAGGAATGCCATGAAACCAGCCACATATTGCAGGCCAAAGATGATGACAGCCGAGAGGCCAAGCCAAGAGTGCAGTGAGTACAAATTTGGAATTGGGGGATCGACCAGATTATGCGAATCGAAGACTGTCTTCAGGGCAATCACCGTCAGTATGAAGGCGGCCAAATGGATGCCGGCGTGGGTGAGTTTCAATGTCTTCTTGCGCGTGGTGCGAAAACCGCGATACACCAATATGGCTAGAAATAAATAAAAATATATAAATGCCAATTGTTGCACCTTCTTCCGGCCAAGATAAACGCATTCAATGACTTACAATTGCCATACAAAAAAATAAATCCAATGGTCATAAACAACGGATGCCAATTAAACTCCAACTTGGGATTCGCTGAGCCACCCAATCCACCCAAATGTTGACCAACCCAAGTCCCAACGAGCACAATCATCGTCAGTCCACACAGCTGTGTCACCACATACAGCACCTTGAAGTTGATCAGCGATGGATCCATGTTGGACTTGTTCTCGTTGCCTAAAAGCAAAAAATATATAACAAGGACGGAAAAATTTTTTTTAACTTAATAAATTTTATATGCAGAATCAATTTAGAGACAAAATATTGATCAACATGACATTCCGCATAAAAATCGGTTAGTTTTTGACAAATTAATGTAAGTTTGAAGTCTGGTAATACTTTAGACTGGCAACTTAACAAGTCCAAATTTTTGTCAGATTTCTCTTGATTTTTTACAGAAAAATTAAACCTCTCAAAATCAAATTTGAGGTGTCGTTTTATACTAATTTGGGCCCCAGGAGTTGTTTAAAAGTAAAAACTCTAAACATAAAATTTTGAAAAGAATATTTTTTGCAAAAAGTCAAAGGGGGGAGTACATGATTTTTTCGGAAAAATATCGACAATAATTTTTTTCTTAAAGTTAATAATGTTTATATACAGAATCAATCTAGCGACCAAATCATGACCAAAATGCCATTCCGATTGAAAATCGAAGTAGTTTTGGCAAAGTTATGCAAGTTTGAATTTGGTGAAACCTTTGACTTAGCAACTTTACAAGTCAAAATTTTTGTCAATTTTGGCATGATTTTTTACAGAAAAATGAAACCTCCCAAAATCAAATTTAAAGTGTCGTTTTATACTAATTTGGGCCCCAGGAGTTGTTTAAAAGTGAAAACTCAGGATTTAAAATTTTGAAAAAAATATTTTTTGCAAGAAGTCAAAGGGGGGAGTACATGATTTTGTCGGAAAAAAATCCAAAATTATTTTTTTCTTAAAGTTGATAATATTTAAATGCAGAATCAAATTAGACACCAAATTATGACCAAAATGACATTCAGATCGAAAATCGGTTGAGTTTTGACAAAGTTATGCAAGTTTGAAGTTGGTGAAACCTTTGACTTAGCAATTTTACAAGTCAAAATTTTTGTCAATTTTGGCATGATTTTTTACAGAAAAATGAAACCTCCCAAAATCAAATTTAAAGTGTCGTTTCATACTAATTTGGGCCCCAGGAGTTGTTTAAAAGTGAAAACTCAGGATTTAAAATTTTGAAAAAAATATTTTTTGCAAAAAGTCAAAGGGGGGAGTACATGATTTTGTCGGAAAAAAATTGAAAATAAATTTTTTCTTAAAGTTAATAATATTTATATACAGAATTAATCTAGAGACCAAATAATGACCAAAATGGCATTCGGCATGAAAATCGGTTCAAAAATGACAAAGTTATGCAGGTTTAAAGTCTAGAATTTCTAGATGACGTTAATATATAGAGCATAATTTAATGAAAATAGGTTAAATTACAAAAGTAATTATAAAACTGAGCAGAATGGTCGGAATCTTAATTCTCTTGATGGACTGCAATTGCATTTTTGATCACTTATGATCCATTAATTAAAACACAATCTTGATGGCTTTATTGACCCGTCAATTCAGTTTCTACATAGCTGACATATGATATCATAACCACACGACATACAAGCCGGACAATAACAAAACAAAGCAAAATAAAACAAGCTTGGTTTGTAATTCCAGAGATCTGGCGATCGATAAACATAGTCTCGATAAACAGAGTAGCGATAAACAACGGCAAACTGAGATCTTTAAACAACAGCACCTTATGTTTAATAAATCCGAATTGTAGTGATTAGATTACACACTTGAAGTCACAATATTTTAGGAATAACACTATGCGTCCAGCATTTTAATTGTTTGCCCAAAATTCTAAGATATGGTGTAAAAATGATTTATAGGTTGGGTTGAGAGTTTCTTCTTATCAGTAGAACGTGTAAACATTGTCTGGTAGCCTCAAAACAATCTTCGGTAGTGGCAAAATGATACCAAATCGCTTTAAATAGCATTGTTCAACGTGTATCTATAGTTTGATAATGTTAGAATGGAAAAGAGTGGCAAAAAAAAAAGCGTGAATTGCAAATAAATTAAAAATTTTCTGCGTTCCATTGATGAATTGAAGTGTGTTGTTTTAGCAGCAAGTGTGATATATAATGAAGAAGCAAAACAAGTTAGATAAGTCAATCAGAGTTACTTTGAAACATAATAGCAACTGCTTGACTAATGCATTTAAATGAAAAAACTTTAAAAATTATATTTTTACTTTAATTTTTAAATTTTAAAATGAGAGCAAATAACTTTTAATGCAAGATGTATATTACCAAAATTTAAAAAACATTTTAGTAAATGGAAAATCAAAGGTATTTAAGATATTATTATTTTATTTTATTAAAATGGCATTAGAAAGAAAAATTAAATGCAAATATGTAGAAAATAAAAGTTAAAAATGAAAGTTAAAATCTTTTCGATTTTCGTAAAGAACATTTTAGTTGTGAAGGGTTTTGAAAAAAAATTTTAATTAAATGAATACCTTATTTTATTTTTTAATGGAAAATATGTGGTTAAATTATATTATTTTGAAAGTAAAATTTGCAAAAATATAAATACATTTAGATATTTAATTCTTCAGTTGAAAAACAAGAATTAAAATTTATTTATATGAAATGAAAAATAATTATTTATTTTTGCAGTCAAAAAAAAGTAATTCTCGACATTCCATTTAAAACTTCGATTTGTGAAACTGAACAAATCATTAAACAAACAGTAGGTGAACGTGTTAGATAGCTAAATTAAACAAGTTTATTTATTGCCTGAGTATAGAATCTATACTAAAGATAGATGTAAGAAGTTCACCTCAGTTCAAGGCAACCTTGATTTCACCTTATCTCTTATCAGTCGCTTGAATTGAAGTTTAAACAAGCAAATGATATGCAAATTGACAACTAGAGTCATAAGTAAATCAAGTTAAATTAAATGTGGCACACACTTTACAATGTGGCACGTGCCACACGTTATACAATAATAAATTTGGACTTTTTATTTAATATTTTAGGCAGTGAAATTGATACTAAAATACATATTAATAGTGATTAAAGAGCACATTATTAATAATGGACTGTTAGTTAAGCATAGTTTTGTTGTAGTTGTTGTGCAACAAAGCGTTGCAACAAATCGTGCGCAAAATTTGAAGGTAATGAATGGCTCAAAAAGAGAAAAACAAGAAAGAGAGAAAAAAACAATCTACATAAAAAGTAAAACTTTTTGAAGATGCGACGACTTTGGAAAAGCGTAAAAAGTTGAAGACAGCAAAAGTAAAAAAAATAATATAAATAAAGCAGCGCACAAAAATGCTGAAAAACTAAAGTGAAATTCAAGTTGGTGCGAACGTGCGAAGATGTTGATGACTCTGCAGAAGGAGAGGGAAAATAAAAAAAAAGGAGCAGACAGACGGACAGACAGACAGACAGACAGACAGACAGATATTAGGAGGAGGAGACCGGAGATGGACAAGTAGGCGTAGGATTGACAGGGGCGTAGCCAAAGGGGGACAGAGCTATAAATTCATAGTTAAGCATTATTTTCAAGCAAGTTTCGATGATGTGAAAGTTAAAAATATGTGAATATTCAATTGGACGATATTGAAATGGAACTGCAATTTTGTTGTTATTTTCGTATCTAACCAATCTGAATTACTTCTTTTATACTTGCTATTAAGCCCTTTTTACTAACGCAGCTAATCAAACCATTTAATATTTAAAAAGCCCTCAAATTATCCGAACATAAAATTAAATTTTAAAATTGGAGTTTTCTTAAATTAAAATATATTTTAAATGATTTATTTTATTTTTAAGCTGGAGTTTTTCAATTAAAATATATTTTAATTTAATTTACCTTCTTTGACTTGTGTAATTTATTTTTAAATATTTTTAAAAAAATAATATGAATAAATAAAATAAATGTTTATAAATTTTTATTTATTAATAAACAAATGAAAATGTTCATAAAATGGCATCCCCTTTTTGCGATCAGCTGACTACGCCTTTGCGATGAGCATTTGTAATGCAATTGCAACGGCATCTCTATCCCGCTCTCTTTGTATGCACTGCACTGCTTTCTTCTTTCTCTCCACACGACTGTCCGTCTGTCCGTCTGTACGTTTAGCTGTCTTTCTGTTTAAGTGCGTTTTGTTATAACTTTTACTAATTCGAAACTAAAACGTTTTTTGAAGCCAAAACCATAATTTAAATTTACAGTGACTAGCAGTTTATTTGAACCACAACTCTTGCATGTTAAAAAATTTTAAATGAACTTATTTCACCTTTTAATAAGACTATGTATTATTATTATGTATCAAAATCAATTTTACGAGTGTATAAAATTCAGGATGGAGTATTTAAATGTAACAATAATTTTTATTTGCCATTTTTATTATAAAAATTTAAATAGGTTTTTTTTCAAAATGATAGTAAGCGAAAAAGATTAAATTTTTTAGGTTACCGTTTTTTGTTTTGGAAACCTAAAGGAATTTAGAACAATTTTACATTAAAAAGTCAATTTCTTAAAAAATGTCCCTTCGGATTATTTCGCAATAAAGGGGTAGATATTATTTAACTTAAAAAAAGAGTAATTCTGTGTCCATTAAATACAAATTTAAGACAAAAGCTTAATTTTGTATTTAGATTTTCAAATAAATGTAATTATAAAATTTTTTCAAAAATCGCAAATTATTTCATATTTTGCAGTAGAAATTTAAAATAATTGCAATAGTTAAGCTCCGTGATAAAAACAAAACATAGTTAAAAATGCAGTGGATCAAATAAGCTGTCACCCACTGTGCAGTGTACATGTTGTTGCGGTTGTTGTTGTTGTTTTACCTATATTCGCAGCCGCATCGGCGTTAACAATTGTTATTGGCTGCACTTGTTCTGTTATTGTTGTTAATGTTGTTTTTGGTTGTTGTTGTTGTTGCTGTTCAGCCTTGCCATTATTTTCACCATTTGTTGTTGCTGCTGCTGTATTTGTTGTTGTTGTTGTCAGCTCAACAACAGCAACAGGCTCGGCTTTAACTTCGATTGAGGTCGACATCGATGTTGACGTTTTTGTCGCCTGCGTCGCCTGCTCAATGTCCAAATCCTTTGACATGTTAACACTTAAAAATCAATACACGATTTCTTGTCTAATTGTTGTTGTTGTTGTTGTTGCACTTTTGATTTGCATGCAGAATAACAATATTTAATTGCAAGCAAACACACACACGACACACACCCACACACAAGCAACAACTACAAATACACCGCAAGACAACCGAGCACCTCAAAGTGCAATGCGCAACTGAATTTCAAATTGCCGCTTTACACAAGCCGAACCGCCAACAGCGACAGCGACAGCGACGCGCACCGCAACGTTGGCAGCAAAAAGCTTAGACGCTATAAATAACTCGCATGGGAGTTGCAGCTTTTTTATTAGAGCTTTAATAGCTGGTTCATATGCTTGTAAAGTGTCTGCTAATTATAACAAATAATTGTTTTAATTTTTAATGCAATTTTTTGAGCTCTCTAAACAGTGTTGTTTAATAATTATAATGGCTAATAGAAAATCGCATGCAATTGCCCAATGCAGCCTTGTTGTTGTTGTTGGTATGCAAGACACGTACTAAAAGAGGGGAGAGGAATAAAATTGCGCATTCCTTTGACTTAATTAAAATTTTTGCTGAGCTGCATATCAATTAACACGTTGTCTTTAGTTTAATAACATGTTCTATGCATAATAATAATAATTGCACTTGACACTCCCTCCCACTTGCACTTCTTATCACTTACCCAGCGAGAAGAGCATCTCGTATGTTTGTTTCCGTTTCCTTTTTAATTGGATGAATTTTAAACGTGCTAATAGCAATTTTTTAATTTTAACTATTTTTCTTAAATATTAATTTTGCTTATTTTCTGCCTTTACAGCTGTCTTAACTTGTTGAGCAAATTGTATTTTATGCAGGATTTAAGTTGTTCTGAACTCATCCATATGGATGCAGCGAAAATATCTGCAAAGGCAGCGACGGCGACGTCAACAGTGACGCCTCCGCATTTCCCCTTAAAAGCTGCAAGCAAAGCTTTTCGATAAAAGCTCACAGTATTTACTTGATACCAACACAGTTACCAATACAAACATGCACACACAGTTGCTGTAAACCACTTGTTGACTATTATATTGATGATACACTCATTCTTTTGTTATATTTCTGCACTTTCCAAACACAATAAATAATTTAAAATATTACTTACAATCTTATTTGCCAGTTAAGGTGTTAGTTAACTTTAAACTCTGCCACGCGACTGCCGAAAAAAAATATAGACAAGAACGCCGCGTTGAAAGAGAACCACAACTAAACTGAGTGTCAAAAATAATAACCACAACAACCACGACAGCATCGCGACGTCAGCGTCGACGTCGACGCTATCGCGGCGTCAACATCATAAGTAAACAATTTAAGATCCTATAGTAAACAGTGTGCGTGTCATTGACCGGTTATCAGCAACACTTCAAGAGGAAGAAGAGGACTAGTTCAAGGTTACACTTTCCCTTAATCGGATTTGTAATCGATCTACCTGCCCATGTTTAATTTACTGTTGTTATTGTTTACTCAATTGGAAAATGCGGCTATATCAAATGTCAGCTGAGCGATATTTAAGTATCGCTTAGCAGCAAAATATCGATAGCTCAGCTGTGACGCATAATTACAGTGTTGTCAGGGCAGCTTTTTTATGGTCAAATTGAAAGTGCAATTGCAGCCGGCGGGAATTTTTTCTGTCGTTTTTTAGATGCTTTGCTGCTGTTCCCTTATTTTACTCTAGCAAGAATACTCGTAAGTTTGCAGTAAGAACAAAATTTTTAAATTGGTAAATCATGGTGAGCCAGATTACGTTAAGACACCACAAAGAGGGTTTTAGTAAAGTAATTAGTTTTTTATATCTTCTCAAATTTTCTTTATTTTAATTTTTTCAAATCTGTCTTTAACGGTCATATTCTGGCTTGATGTAGCTTTTTTCCACAAAGCTGCCACCACTGATTCAGATGTGCGATATTTATATAACGCATAAAGAAATGGTAGATTACAAAATATCGATAGCTCAGCTGCGGCTAAACGTGCATCGCTAAAAACAGACGGATAAGAACAACAAGAAATTGCAGTTGAATTTCTTATTTAGTGCAAAATTAAATGCAACATGCTTTCCAATTTGATTGTGACCAATCAGAAGGTCGTGCTAATAATTGGTGAGTGTATATAGTTAATAAATATATTGAAAGTATGATAAATATACATGTTTATGTTGCAGATCAACTGAATCGCGAGAGAATCGCAACAAAGTTCATTGACAGCTTGCTGCAAGAGCAGGGCAAGGGGGCTGAAAAGGTGAAGGTGCTGCCAATTGGCACGCAACTCAAGCACGTGGACAACATTGAGACACTGCTGAACAACAACAACAACAACCCAGCTGAACCAACAAAAACCACAACAAATACAGCTTGCAATGTCATATTGCCAACACTCGCCGATTTGTTGTGTTATCATTGCCCCGCCCACATCTTTGACTTTATCAACAAGCTGCGTCGCAGCGAGCAAGTGAGTCGCGTCTTCCTCTGGGCCTCCCCTCACCTCCTGCCCCATGTGGACGCGGAGTATATACTTGCCGGCTGCGAGTATCTAGCGGAGTTGGTTCTCCGTCTGGAGACAGACACCACATTGTCCCTGTTATCCCGCAAGCCCGGCGGCGCTGTCAGCAACAAACGCTACTCGTGTCAAGTCTCCAAGACGGAGTTCAAGGTTACACCTCTCTCGGAGTCTCTGGAGGGGAAACCAACAGCTGTCAAGCAAGAGGATGCCGTCCAGGCTGCCGATCCTGGCGCTGGCGGCACCTTTAAAATCGAACTGGACGAGGATGAAGTCGTGGCACGCAATGCACTCACTTTGCCATACGAGCGGTAAGTTAAAGAATCATTAAAACTTAGTATAATATTTAAAAAACCCAGATAAGATTGGGACAAGGGATGTAGAACCTTAAAATTGCAAATAAGAAAAGTATTCCAAGCACAATATTAGAAAAAATCTAATAAAGGACAAAGTATCTTGAATTTTGGCGAATGCAGAAATTAGAAAACTACAATTATAGAAATATTCCGAACACAAAGAAAAAAATCTTTTATATTAAATTTAGTACAAAGAATCTTGGAATTTGCCGTCAGCAGAAACTAGGAAATTCAAATAAGACAAATATTCCAAACACAATATTTATAAAAATCCAATTTGCTTATATTAGGACAAACTATCTTGAATTTTTCTGAAAGCAGAAACTAAAATACTTAAATAAAAAAAATATACCGAGCAAAAATTAGGAAAAATGTGATCTACTTATTTTAGGATAAAGTATCTTGAATTTTTGCCGACAGCAGAAACTAGGAAATTCAAACAAAAAAAAAAACAAATCTGTACACAAAAATAGAAAAATTGCTGCTTCTTTAATGTTAGAAAAAAGTAGCTTGGATTTTTCCAAATTCTGTTGAATTCTCCTTTGAAATAATTATGTTTATTTGTATTTTATAATGTGAATCCTTTTCAATAGATTTTTTAAGCTTATTTCAATTTTTTTTTAAGCTTATTTCGGATTCTCTTAAATTTTGGAATTTTGTTTTCCTAATATTGTTAGTTTTTGCATATCCTGTGTTTCTTATTTTTCACTCCTGGTTTTGGAATTCTTTGTATTATTTATTACATTTCTAGCAGATTTCGAATTCTTTTAATTATTTCCCCCTCAGCTTTTTTTATGCCTGTTCAAATTTCATAATTATTGTAAATGTTGTATTTTTTTATACTCACTTGAATTGTTTTTCTGTTATCCAACAGCACCAGCGATACAGCAGAGGGCAACATTATATATACACCCGATGCAGATGATGATTTCGATGATGAGGATCCCGATGAGGATCTGTTGATCTAAAAATAAGTGCTCGCACAGTAAACGGCAGTACAAATGGCCTTGGCTTTAAATATTTACATAGGTCTAAACATACAATACAAAAATAACACAAATAACAATAATGTTACCTGTAAGCGAGCTCAATTGAATTTTCAAATTCCGGCCCAATAATGAAAATAGAGAATGAATCTTAAAAAAACGTGTTCTATTAGTTGAATTGTTGAAATTGTTTTTACTAAAATGCTATAGATACATACGATAAGTATATGTCCAGTGTTACAATTGCATCGCATAGTTTTACAATACTTAAACACTAAACAATTTGTTTGTAATACTCGTAAAAATTCACACAGACACTCCTGATACTCTTTCACACCAAATCTCATTACCACATTTACATATATCACAACAATCTAGAAGAGAATAATATTGCATTGCAAAATTGCATTAAATTTGAGTTTTGAGATTTAGATCAAGTTTAAGTTTAACAAGTAGATATGGAGAAAAAATTGTTTTGAATGCCCTGTCATAGCTAATTGACTTGAAGTTAAAGTGTAGAGATAGTTAATGGAACTATTTGTGCTAAATTTTAAACTTTTCTAGCTATTGTCAGGTAATTTTTGAATATTTACAGATTTGATTTATTCTTTAAATAATGGTTTTTCTTTACTACTATAAAGTTTATGTACATTTTTCTCTAGTTTTGTGGTTATTGAAATTGTACTTTTATTGTAAGAAGTACGGGCATTAAATGTACATTTCTAAATAAACAAAAAAAAAAAAAAGGATTGAAAGAGCGTAAAGGACAAACATTTTTAAATATAAATTATAAAATTATACAAAAATAAATTATTTGTTAATTTTCAACAACAAATTAATAAATAACATATATTTTGATTTTAATAAAAAAGTTATGAAATAATAAATAAATTTAAATATTTATGAAATTAGTTTTTATATTGAAATCAGAATTTTCTATTCAACCAGCTCATTTTTTTTTTTGTGAAATTATTTTTTTTAACTTATAACTATCTGCTATTAAAAACTAGAAAAAATGTACATAAACTTTGTAATGGAAACAGAATTGAAAATAATTTTTGAAAAGATAGGCAAGGGCATTCACAGTGCGTTGAGCATAATATTCTTGGCTAAAAATCTATGTGAATTGTGACACATATGGTACTATATATATATATAAAGTTGGTTAAAACACGCAGACACACATACAATACATAGACAGAGAGGAGGACATGTTATTTACACAACAAAATTAATAACAAAATTGGGGTATCAATGGTAGCGTTTTCATTAAAATGGCTATAACAACTCGAGGGGATTCCCCATTATTATTATCGGCGTTTGATCAGTGCCTCAATATCGCTCTTGGGATCGAGGGCCAGTGAACTCCAATTGGTATCCTGGCAGAGCGGCAGCTCGGGAAGCACAGCGGGTTCATTCACAATGCACGTTTCACGCAACTGAAAGAACTTGCCCACCAATTGATCAATGTGGCTATTTAATTGTTGACCAACAAGCTGGGAATTGGCCAAAGCCTCTTGACGCAACGCAAAGACATCGTCATCATTGTGCAGATGCTGTTGCCATTCCACGGGCAGCTCAAACTCATCCGGCAGCGACAGACCGAGTCCTCCATTCTGGCTCTGAGCCGCGGCAACTGTTGCCAGTGGCGTACCATTGGCATAGGACAGGGGTGTGACCAGAAACTTGAGCTGTGCATAGATGGAGGTGCGTCCAATTAGCTTGGCTGTCCAGATGCCCGGTGTGAGCGGTTGCTTCAGCAGCGTCTTGGAGTGATTGATGACATCGATGCGCGATTCCTCCACATGCAGCTCATTGAAATCCTGCAGGCGTCCCAGGGGATCCAGCCACAGCAGCGTCAGGTTGTACGAGTGACCAACATCATCTGCAGATCCTAAATGAATATTTAAAATACAAATTAATATACATAATTTTTTTATAAAAAAAATAATATTATTTTTTCTTGATATTTTTGACTGTAATGAAAAAATCTATATTTATCTAGGCCGGACTTTAAGTAATTTATGTAAATTCAAATAGAATCTTAAATATAGCCAATGAAAAAACAAATATCTGAAAAGATTTCAATGATTTTTCGTAAATACTTCAACATTTAAAAAAATTCTTGGTACTCCTTAACTAATGAATTCAAAAAGAGTTTTAAATCTTTTTAAAAATGTTTTTACTTATATGCTAACTATTTCTATATACCTCCTATGATCGAATAAGCTATTTTAGTGTTTTAAACTATTCTCAAAACTGACCTTTAAACTTTAAAAATAAATACTCTTTTTTTAAATTTTAAAAATTTCAATGATTTTTCGTAAATATTTCAATGATTCAAAAAATTCTTGGTACTCCTTGCCTAATGAATTTAAAGAGTTTAAAATCTTTTTAAAAATGTTTTTACTTACATGCTTACTATTTCTACATACCTCTTATGATCGAATAAGCTATTTTAGTGTTTTAAACTATTCTCAAAACTGAACTTTAAAAATAAATACCCTTTTTTTTTAATTTCTAGTCTTTTTTGTTTTTTTTTTTAATTGGCTATTTCACAGCTTTAAGTTCTGGCAACACTGACCTGCAACTCCCTGGTATGTGTAGCTGAGCAGCAGCTCACTTCTGGGTCCCAGCAGCTTGGCAAAGTTGCGAGCCACTTGCTCCTTCTGATCAAAGTCCGTGGAGACCTCAAAGTTGCGCAGTCGCTTGCTGAATCGAGCATTCCTCGCCAGCTTGCCATGCTGCACGGGACGCACTCGTGTCTCCAGCTGCAGCTGCTTGGAGTCATTGCTACGCTGGACACTGAAGCGCACCAGGAATCCCTTGTACTGATCCCGATGCAGATAATGCGTTAATTCCAGCAATTCTAGCGCTTGTAGTTTCCTTTGCTGGGCGGCAAGTCGCATGAGACTATCGCCCACAGTGCGTGCCAAATCATCGCCAGCTCCATGCAGATCCTCGTGATGATACAGCGATTGCCAGTAGCCATGCAGATTGGCATATTCGCTAGTATATGGACCATACAGCCATTCCTCCAGCTGCAACAGCACAGCCTGATTAATAATCGGCTCAAATTTGCGGGCAAAGTATAAGGATTTCGTCTCCGTAGCCTGAAGACGTGCCCAATCCTCGGGCTTAAAGTCATTGGGACTGCAGCCACACCAGTCCACCACATGCTTGTACTGACACTTGCAGCCCAGTTTTCTCTTCCAGTTGGTCACATGCAGATTATTGTCCACATAGCTGTGACAATGCGCCGTATTCCTCAGCACAGTGTGGAAAAAGGATTCGGCGGGCAGCAACGTATGTCGAAAGAGTAACAACAGTTCCTGCAGCAATTTATCATCCTTAGCGGGATGCGTTACATAGTCCACAAAGGGACGGGAAAGTGCCACCCAATCGCTGCCACCATCCACCTGTATTCCCGCAGGTAATTTGCGATCTCCAATTCGCCACATGTGCGTATCACACTCCACGAATGTCTTGTCCAATCCCTGTTTCTGTATAAAACGCTGTGTTTCTCTGCCATGTCCCTTCACAAAGTTGCGTCCACGATTTGCACTTAGAAAATCCACCAGTTTATCAAGTGTTTTCACCGGAAAATCACTTTCACTCAGATTGATCACGAAATCCCATTGCCAGCTGGACTCTAATAGATCCTGCATGCTTTGCAGGAGCATTGTCAGCAGGGAGGCACCGCCCCAAATGGTTGAGAAACGCTTCCGAGCCAGCCGAATATTACGAAACTTGGGTTCCAGCTCCAACAGTTGGCGATACAGATAATCCTGACGCTGTAGCAATGATAAAATAAAGATAAAGATATTTAATTTTTAAAATATGTATATTTCATCCTAAAAAATTAACTTATTTCTTAGAAAATCGATCGATTGTTTCTATAGGTTAAAACAAGTGGACTCTGCACTAAAAGTTGATTTTCGACCGATTATTCCCATGGTAGCTATATGATATATAAAACCGAATTAAAGCAAATTTGGTTGGAATGTACAAAACCAAGTTAAATGCATATTCTATCAGTTTGATAAAGATATCTCAAAAAACAAATAACCTATTTCATACTAAAAGTTGATTTTTGACCGGTCGGTCCTATGACAGCTATATGATATAGTCGACCGATTTGAACGAGCTTTAGTCAGGATGGACAAGACCATGTTAAATGCATATTCTATCAGTTTGGTTAAGATATCTCAAAAAACAAAAAACTTTTTCATACTAAAACTTCATTTTCGATGTAACGTTCCTATGGCAGCCATATGATATAGTGAACCGATTTTAACCAAACTTGGTCAGGATGTATAATATCAGCCCAGATGCATATTCTATCAGTTTGGTTCTGATATCTCAACAAAAAAAAAATTTTCATACTAAAACTTCATTTTTGATGTATTGTTCCTATGGCAGCTATATGATATAGTGGCTCGATTCAAAAATAAAAACAAAATTGATCTGCCTATGGTATCTGGGAACCTTTATACCAAGTTTAAAGTCTCTAGCTCTTATGGTTTCTGAGATCGACGCGTTCAAAAAGACAAATGGCTCAATCGACTCGGCTGTTGATCCTGATCAAGCATATATATACTGTGGGGGTCTGCCACGCTCACTTCTGCCTGTTACATACATTCTGCCAAACACATTATACCTTTTTTTCAGGGTATAAATATATAGCTTTTAAACATAAACTGATAGTTGGGAATTTCCAAATTACCGAAATTTCAAACTCAATCATTTTCAGTATACACTTTTGCTTATGTCTGTGCGATTAAAGCACAATCCATTATTAAATCACAATCACTTAGCTCGAGGAATTCTGCAATTAAGCAAGAATTTGCAATCGCTATCAAAAAATTGGACTACCAACAAAATATTAACTCACAACATAAACTAATAGTTTTAAATTAGCAAATTTCCGACACAGGTCAAATGCGAGTTGACGACAAATTTTGATATGTTTACAGGGAATTTCCCACTAATAATTATATTATGAAAGTTCCACTAAGGATTGGGTATATAAGGTGATGCTACACTGAGGAAGACATCAGATGTTTTTTCAGGTTTTTTTCAGATCGTTAAATTGGTTAACCAAGTTAAACAAAATGAAAATCATTTTAATTGGACTTCAAATCGCAATTCTTGCAGTGATGGGAATTAAAGTAAGTTTGTCTATCTAATGCGCTTGAATATTAAATTAAAAGTTTAACTTAATTATTAGGGATATCCCAATTCGGCTCCGGGATTCGAATTGGGAGTTCGTTTGGATTTGGATGGACGATATCCGAGCCCTCCGAATTTTGATTATGGATATTGATTATGAAAATGAATACGGAAATCCATATGGAAATCAATTTGTTAACAAATTTGTCTTAAATTTGGGAGGGAGTATATACTGGTTAAATTAAAAGATCAATTTTAATAATTTACGATTTGATTTAATACTATGTTATTCTACTTGTATCTTTGTAATTTTGTAAAATCTTTTCACAAACCTCAAGAAACCAATATCTATATCTATAAATAAATTACTATTAAAAAAATAATTTTTCCTAAAATGCTTGCTTCAATTTGATAACTATTATTAAAAATGTAAGTTTAAAATTCTTGTTCTGTTATGCAATCTTTGTAAATTGTCTGACAGTTTAATTAGCACAAATGATGAAACGCGCTTTAATTAACAAATCCGGCAGAGTGTCTATAGTATAGACTCTACACCCTGCTATTCTCCCTCCCTCCTATACCCTCCCCTTCCCGGTTTACTCACCGCATCCACGTGAATGTAGTAGACATGTTGTGGGGCATAAAGTGCTCGGAGCAGTCGATGAACTTGTCTCAATGCTCGTCCATTTAACGTCAGCAGAAATGCAATCCGAACTTGTTGTTGTTGCTGCTGCTGTTGTTGTTGATGTTGTTGTTCTCCAGGGGCTGGACTACTAGCTGCCAGTTGGGCGGTGAATTCTATGGAATATATCACATTATATATGCATCAATTAATCAAGCTAATCAACTGATTCTCTACATTGCAAAATCTAAATTATAATCCATTCTTTTCGTTACTATCGTTAGTATCGAATTTTAAAATTTCATGCGTTTCTAGTCGATTAGGAAATGCAATTGACAGTATAGTATTTTAATCAGATATATTTTTTTAAAGTATATTTTTTATCAAATTAAATTATTTACAGAAGTGTTGACTTATTATTAGCCAAAATTGAATTTTTTTAATAAAAAAAAATATATTTCCGGCAAAGATAAATATCTTTCTATATATATCTATATAAATATTCATCGATATATCGATAATTTATCGATAGCTCAATTTCTGTGATCTATAAAAATATATATCGATAATTTATCGATTGCTTAATTTCTTCTCAAAAAACATGTTAATACTATTCAATTTCCAGAGTTTTTTGACAGAAATATTTATCTACAAATATATATGTGTATAAAAACTATAAATATATCGATACTATCTCGATAGCTTTTCGATACCTCAATTTCTGCACAACATACCATTTGACATATATCCAAATTTTGTTAACTACAAATATTTATCGACAAATAAAATTCTAAAATTTATCGAAAACTTAATTTCTTCTCAACAACATGTTACTTATAAAAAAAACCGAGTTCGCGAATATATATTTTTGACAAAAATATTGATCTACAGAAGTATATATCGATAATTTATCGATAACTCCATTTGTTCTCAACATAACAATGTCACTAATATTCAACTTGAGTTCCGGAATATATTATTGACAGATTATTTTTTACAAATAGATATCGATAAATCGATAATTTATCGATAACTCAAAATCTTCTGAATACCAGATTTATCGACATAAATGCACACCATTCTACTTACTGGCAATGCCCGTTTCATAGACATTCATGGCATAGAATCCACCACAGATTTCCTTGGCATTCCCGAGACACTTCATGTTGCAGCTGGAATCGGGCAGCTTGGCGGAGCTGGGAGGAGCATCGAAGCCGCAAAAGCACTCACGGGCATACTGAACACCCGCATAGGGATAACCCGATTGCAGGCAGAGTTCAATGCAACCAACCGGTGAATTGGACGTTTTGAAGCTGGTGAAATAACCGGCGAGCAGGCGTGAATCCTTCTCATCCCGATAGCAACCCAGGGCCACATTGGCCGTATGATTGCCGGCTGGGCAGCTACTGTGCAGTTTGGTGGCATAGAAGCGTCCAGCTTGGATGGCACAGGCAATCTTAGCGATATGTTGACGGCAGTCTTTCGTCTTGGCACGTTGTAGTGCCGATATTGCTTCCTTGGCATGGAAATCACATTCGGGCTGGAAGCCCAGTTGTTTGGCCGTTAAGGCTGCTGCAGTTTTAGTCGGCTGCACTGCATCCAGTTCCGTTGCCGACTCCGCTGCCAGCTCCGGTTCCGGTTCGTGGACATCACGTTGAGTGCGGAGTGCGCCCGCCAAATCAATGTCCAGCGATTTGTAGGCCAGAAACAGCTGTATGGCAATTATAAACAAGAGTATTATAAAGTAGGAACGGTAGCGTCGCAGCCAGCGCATGGATAATGAGGATTGTTGTTGTGGTTGTTGTTGCTCCATCAGCAGCGTCTCCAAGAATGCACACGTTTTTTGTTGTTGTTGCTGCTTGTGGCTTTTGTCGTTCTATGGCTGCGCGGCAGTGGCATGTCCAGCGTTTGTTTTATTGTTGCATATATATTTACAAATTGCCCTAATTTAATTGCATTTTACTTAAAACACTACCGCATTGCACTTGGAAATACTGATATTGTAAAATATCGATAAATTACATACCACTGTTAAGTTAACAGTGTTAACATCAACAGCGATATGTTAAATAACATTCTGTTATAGGTATTTACAACAGTGATGCCAGCTGCTTGCCACCAAATCAGAACGCACTGATCAGATAAAAATGGAAATACATTTTTTGTAATTTTATTTATTTATTTTTTTTTTTTGTAAATAAGATGCAACATAAAATATTTTGCTAATATAAGGCAATAAAAGGCTAAATTGGCGACACTCATATATTTGCAGTGCAAACATTTTAACAACAGCTGACTGTAAGATAACATTATGTTATAAAATGTTTACGCTCTGCAAACATATAAACAACAGCTGACTGTAAGATAACATTATGTTAAGGGTATTCCCGTAATGTTTACGCTCTGCAAACATATCAACAGCTGACTGTGAGATCGTAATGTGTTTCTTTCGAGAGTTCAATCATTTATTAAAAAAATAATTTATAAGAAGTTAATAGCATTCACTAGCATTCGCTAAAATAAACCCTGCAACACTGCCAGTTATCGCTTTGCACATTTTGCCTGGCAAGCGCAAACAGCATACCAGTTTATAAGCAAAAATAAACAAATTGCAAAATGGTTGATCCGAACAGAAAAATTAATCGAATGCCAGATAAGGATGTTAATTTTCTGGACGAATGCGAGTCCGAGTTTGCCTTACGCTACAGCACAGACGATGCGGAATTTATGGCGCACTGTGCTAAACCCGTGCCGGAGCCACCACTGGTGGATAACTGGATGAGCGGTGGCGGTGGAGGGGGTGGAGGAGGAAGCGGTGGTGGTAGAGGTGGAGCAAGTCCCTATAATAACCGTTATAATGGCGGACAGCGCAGAGGAGGCGGTGATCGTGGCTGGGGAAGACGTGGAGGCGGCGGAGGCTATCAACCCGATCGCTTCAGAGGTGGCATCAAATTAACATTTGTAAATAACATATGTAATTAACATGTGTAATCGAAACTCGCATTTACAGATAATCGTCGTCATAGACATGAGGAATATCCACGCCGGGAACATGGCGCTGCAGCTGGAGGAGAGCGTCCCTATGAGCGCCGGCCACGTCAAGAGCAGCCGCAACAGCAGCGGGGATCCCCCATGAATGTGAGGCGCGATTATGGCAACTTTGTGCCCGCCTCTAGAGATTAACGAATTTGCATGTTTCCAAGTGTACCATTTGCCTAAACACACACACACGCATAGCTATACATATATATTGGTAATTGAATGTTAACAACTAGTGATGTAAATAAAAATCGATACATCTGAAAATATCGATAGTGCGCCTATTAAATATTACTGAATCACACATATCGACAAACAGTTATTGCTTATCTCGATTTATCGTCTTACCATAATCGTAATAGTATTTATTTTGTTAGCAAAAAAAGTTTAAATATTTCAAAATAAGATCAAAGCAGAAGCACTAACAGTCACTCAAAAAATCATTGTACATCCGTAAACTGGAAGATGATAAAATGAATTAACATCGATGTCCGATATTTTCGATATCAAAATATTACTACCGATTTACATTACTAACACACACACATAGATTTATTGGTATTGGTATTTGAATGCTAAAGACATAATATGACTGTAAACTTATTTGCTAAATGATGATGATGTTCCTGTTTCTCCTTTTTTTGTGTTCTAGACAGCGGACTCCGATAACTTATCGGTTTTATCCTCTTTTGTTGCTGTTGTTGTTGTAGCAGCGGACATGCCCACGCCCATGGCGTTAAAGAGATTGGAGACGGGTCCTGCCCCGCCCATCTGGGACTTGTAGCTGTCCATCATGTTGCGCAGTGTGTTTACATTTATGTTAATCGGTTCAAAGTCCTCGATGTCATCAAAATCGTCATCGGTGGCACTGCGCTGTGTAGGGTTGTCGCTCTTCCCGTGGAAGGATTTGCCAACTGTTGTTTGGGCCAGTTCCTTGTCCATTTGCTCCATGTACGCCTTGATGTTGCGATCCAAACGATAGTTATCCTGACTAGTGTTGGACAGCGCATCAAAATTACGCTCCAGATCCTCCTCGTCAGCGTAATCGCTCATCTCGGAGTTGGAATCCCAGTTGTCCTCCGGTATCACAAAGTCCAGAAAATTGCGCACGTGTGTGCTGTCCTGTTCCTAGTGGAGTGAATATATATCGGGAATACAAAATAAATGTCAATATTCCGATTTTTGAAAAGTATAATCGATATTTTCAGAACGCCATTTAGCCCTAAACTTAATAAAAAGTGATTTGGAAAAAATTCGATAATTTTTTACTCGATAAATTATTATCAATATATCGATATTTATAGACATTTTATCAACCACTTTGTTTCAAAATAGTATTTATCGACATATCAATGTTTGTTCAAACACCTCAATTATCTCAAATAGTATTTATCGACATAGCTACATTTTATCGATAAATTTAATTGTCATAAATCACAATTGTCGATGTTTTATCATCCACCTCAATTGTCTAATTATGGAATCTGTCAACATATCGATATGTTATCGATAACAGTTATCGACATTTTATCGATAACACATACCTGTTCGTCGGCTTGAATAAGAGAATTTCGCTGACACGCTTTGCGCATGGAGGGATTCTTCTTGATCTTGCTGGCAGCACTAGGACTTGCCACCGTTGCTTCTGGTTCCGCCTCCGGTTCATCATCATCATCCGAGTCGAGTTGGGCGCCCGCTTCCGCCTGCGTCTCAATGCCCTCAAAATTGGACTGTCTGTCCAGGAATTGCGACAGCTGTTTGGTAAACTCGGCAGCATTAACATCCCCATTGGGATTATAGAGTTTCTGGGGACCATAACGTTGCTGCAACATGGCATCCAAATCCTCGGCACTGATGTTGAGCCAATCATCGGCATCACTGGGCAACAGATTGTTCTCCACATCACGAAGTTGCTCCTCGGCCGTGTGCAACAGCAGCTCGAGGATTTGAGCGCCAACCCGAGGAGCTGTGCGAAAGCGTTCCTGATTCGCCTTAAAGTACTCCTTGGCCTGGTTCAGTAGACGCACTTGCTCCGCGCTGCCTTCTAGATGATTTCCTATACGAATATCGAAAAATATTATTAACAATACGAAAATGTGGTAATAAAAATTGGAAAAACAGAACTAAAAAGCATTTAATACGCAAATTGAAATTGGGAAACCAAAATCTGGAATACTGTAATAAGGAATTAAAAACAGGGTATAATACCGGAACCGTAGACGAAATAAATTATTTGTTAAGAACCGAATCGGTAACAAAAAATTCTATGTTGTTTTCTGAATTTATATTTTGTTTTCTTTAAAAAAAATACCTTAAAATTTAAATTAGGTTTGTATCGTTAAAATAACGAATTTTTATCATTTTTGGTAATCTTAAAAAAATCTGTAAGTCCGATGTTTTTCTACCAGGGATAACTAATAACCATCCTTTGGGATTAACTCACAGTTATGTACGATTTTTTGAGTTTTTGACCGATTTCCGAAAATAGATCGTCGATGCGCCAGGATGACCTGATTTTTTTTTTACAGATATTGCTTATATATCGTATCATCCATTGATGATACAGCGTTTTCAAAAATAAAAAAAAACCAAATTCACTATGTCCTAACGTACATGTGTACAAATCTGTTAATATTTATTTTTTTAATAACATTTAATTTTTTTAAATTTAATTGTTGTACCGGTACGTACCGGATCCGAAACAGAACCTTTTACCGAAATAGTTGTTTCGGTACGCACTAGAAGTTTCGGATTAATTCCCTGCTAGTAACATAATTCCTAATTTTGACAATAACTCTTTTTGTCATCCATAATAATTTTTTTTTTAAATTTTTTAAATCTAATATTTTTTGTTGAATTTCCTATTTTATGATTTCTGTTTTTACTGCCTTATCTTGGTTTTCTAAATTCTTTTCTTAGTTTTTTTCTTTTCTTTTTTTGTAATTTCTTAAAAACTATTCGAAATTCTTATGAGGTACAGTTCTTTATAATTACCAAAGTAATCCTTGCTTTTTAGACTGTGAAGATAAGCACGCCAGGCGGGAGATTTATCATTGAGTAGCTCCTCCGCTTGTTTCGCCTGACTGGCGAGTATCTCCAAGCCACTGGCCAGCTTTACACCTAGGAGTTGCTCCTTGTAGGCCTCCGGCTGCGACACCGCATCCTTTAGCTGCCAGCCAAGACGACGCTCGGGAATATATTGACTATGCATCAACATGGCATACAGACAACGTGTAAATGCGACATTTGTGCGAATTCTCTGCGATTCCGGCGGAAAGTAGCGCATGCTTCTAATCGCCTTCGTATCCAACGTGTCCCGCTCGCAGAAAGCACGCACCGCTGAGGCCACCAGACCAGGACGTTGCTTAAGCAGCTGTGCCGCATTTTGTGGCAACTCCACAATTTGTCTGTGTATCGAAGCATGACGCACTGCATCCTGAAATTCCCGTAATCTCGCCTCTATACAGTTTTGTATATCCTGCGAGCAACGGTAGAGTGTGGGATTTAAACGTATGCGATGCACAGCCATCGACATGGGGAGCAACTTGCTCTGCCCTGTCGTCATTGAGTTCTGTATCAATTGAAGTCCTCCATTGACTATATAGACACGTTGTTCACACGTCTCCGGACTCGCCCAATCGGGCAACACATCGGCGGCCTCAATTAACAGAAATTCACCATCGGCATCGCAGACGCGAACTATGTAATCCTCTCGAGCTTTGCTCAACTCGCTCAGCAGATAGACAATGAACCATTCGTCGCCAATGTTGTCGCCGTAATGTGTCACTCCGTGCAAATGGGGCGGAAGCACGCCTGAAATTAGCCCAAATATACAGAAAATATGTTATAATTACTGTGCGTCAAAAATGTATTGGCACACCTCTAATTAAACTCAAGATTTTAAATCATACAGTGATCTGGTACAAATACGAAAATAAAATTTTTTTTAAGTTAATTATTTTTGAATGCAGAATCAATTTTCAGAACAAATAATGATCAAAATGGCACACCCCATGAAAATCGGTTCAAAATTGACAAAGTTATGAGAGTTTGAAATCTGGTAAGACTCTGGTCTGACAACTTTACAAGTGAAATTTTTTGTCAACTTTGGCCTGATTTTTTACAAAAAAAATGAAACCTCTCAGAATCAAATTTAAAGTGTCGTTTTATACTAATTTGGCCACCAGGAGTTGTTTAAAAGTGAAAACTCAGGTTTTAAAATTTGGAAAAAAATATTTTTTTCAAAAAGTCAAAGGGGGGAGTACATGATTTTGTCGGAAAAAAATCGAAAATAAATTTTTTTGTAAGTTAATAATATTTATATGCAGAATCAATGTAGAGACCGAACAATTATCAAAATGACATCCCGCTTGAAAATCGGTTGAGTTTTGACAAAGCTATGATAGTTTGAAATTGATTAAACCTTGCACTTAGCTACTTTACAAGTCAAATTTTTTGTCCGATTTCTCTTGATTTTTTACAGAAAAATAAAAGTTCCCAGAATCAAGTTTCAAGTGTTGTTTTATACTAATTACGATATAAGGAGTTGATTAGAAGTGAAAACTTGAGATTTAAAATTTTCAATTTTCAAATTTCCAAAGGGGGGACCCTTGCCATCAAACCATGGCTAAAATCGAAAAAATATGAAAGTTTCTAAATTAACAATATTTGAATGCAGAATGAATTAAGAGATCAAACTATGATCAAAATGACATTTCGCTTGAAAATCGGCTAAGTTTTGCCAAAGTTATGACAGTTTAAAGTTAGAGTACAAGTCAAAATCAGATTTCGAATTTTTATTTTAAAAATCTTATATTTGTTTCCAGATTTTGGTATACTTTGTATTATTTGTGTAAATTCTAATTGGGATTCGTTCAAAAAATAAAATAATAAAAATAATAAAAATTTTGTTAAAATAACTACTTAAAATAACTACCGCTCAAAATACTGCTAGGCATTCATTCATAACTATTGGTGTGCGAGTACACTTTGAGTTCACTGTATATACAGAAGCACTTACGCTCTTCCTGCTGCTCCTCTTCCTCGTCATCCTCTTTGTCGTCTGCTTCGTTAAGCAGACGTTCCTCGGCGCTGCCCGTGCGCAGCTGCAGCTGAAATTCATCCTTGTGCCAAATATAACAACGTTCTGTGACTTTCTTCTCCACAATTGCCATGCAATCTTCGCGTATTTTCTCCAGCTCTTGACGCAGTTGCTCATCGCTGCGTTCTTTCTGATCCGTTAGCTTGGGAAATATATAATACTCCACGAAATCATCTTCACGCACAAATTCCAAGTTGGCACCAGGAAGTTTACTCATCTTTCACTCTCTCTCTCTCGCACTCTTTGTTGTCTGGCTTTTGTTTTGTTTTGTTTGGCCGTGACTCAGAATCAAGTGCACAACACGTTGTGTCCTTTTTCGTTTGTTGCTTCTGGCCAAAAATAGCACAAATATGATTTTCACAATAATAGTTCAGCAAATGGCACCGTTTATGGCTATTGCAACTATTTTTAAACAAATTCTCATTTATTATTTGCCAAAAAAAGCACTATGTTGCAACGAGAGCTGTTGCTGTACGATAACGATAATAATAGCTATAAATATTCATCAGAGCCACTGTTGCCAACTTAGTTATTTTGTAGCTAAATCTGGCTATTTTCAGAGTTCGTTTGCTAGTAAAATTTCCAAATTGCTTTTAGCTGGAAATTTGGCTATTATAAATATATATATATATATAAAATATTCAGATTTAAGAAAAGTAATACATATAAAGAAAAATATAAAATTGAAGAAAAACAATAAAACCACACAATATTTTTGTTGAATTTTGCGTACATATTTATTATTTTAGCTGTTTAAATTCTAGCAGCACTGTTTGCTGTTGCCAATCGACATACACTCGATAGCGATAGACAAAGCTATCAATATTTGAAACATCTTGTTCTTAAATGAGAAAGAGACCACTTTATTGCATTGAATGTTACAGCTGAGGCAGAATTTAGGCGATTTATATTTAAAACTATATATATAAAATAAATATAGCACTTGGGCTACACTTTAAATGCTTCTTGAGCTTCTTAAATGTCCGGTTTGATGAGAAAAATTGTTAAATCAATATATATATTCATACTTTTGTGCATGCAGCAGCATTATTTCCATAGATTTTTTGCCCTGCAACACACCATTACGTTCCATATAGTTCCAAATGGAAGCCATAAACAGACAAAACAATATGACGCCAAATACAATAAACTTGAGTAACAAATAAATGGTTTTAAGTCCAACTGGCGCTGTAAATTCCACAAGTAGCACTAGGAGTACAAATAGAACTGTTGCAGCACTATAATATAATAAACGATCCGTGTTTAATTGCAATAAGGAAGCATCGCACAAGGACAAGGCTTCATTTAAAGCTGCTGTCCTGGCAGCTGGCAATTGTTGGGCCACATCCAAGCAAATGTTGGCTGGAATCTCTTCTGCATTGCCATCTCCAGCTCCCAATTCTCTTGAGACTTGCTCAGCGATTCTACACTCCACTTGCTCCACAATAACTGGAGATTCTGCCGTTCTGGACAAACTGGTCAATCTTAATTTGGCCAGCACTGCTTCATGATCCGAATAGCTAAATTTCTGACCAGGCACACGCTCTGGAAATGGCAGCGTATACTCCACAATCTCAGCATTGATATGATCTGCTCCCCGCACAAATATATGATCAATGCGTATGCCTAGAGGATTCTTTTCCAGCGCACGTGGCGATGTATATGAATTCCTGCCACATTCATTGGTACGAATTGTATCCGAGCCGCAGCTGTCTTTCATTTTGGATGTATACAACAGCACCTTGTAGGTAATATCCTGTGGCTGTGTATTCAGATCACCGGCGAGAATCTGCAGCACCGAATTCCCACGCGTTGCCTCAATAAACTGAGCGGTGTCAAATGCCTGAATTACTCGATGTGTCTTGTACTCATCATTGTCATTGTCATATTCCGCATGCAGATGCGCATTATAAAGATGTAGTATATGTTCGCCAACGAGAATGCGACAGAGTCCAACTCCTTTGCCGCCAAACCAATCGGCATGCTGAATGCGATGGAAATAACCATTAAGAGACCAGGCATGAAACAGCGTACCTAATATGGGATATCTGGATAAGACCAGCAAGCCAGCGCCAATGACACCGCTGTGAAAGTAATGGGAATAGGGCAATACACTCGATGTGCCCTGCTGCAGTTGCTCGCTGTCCAGCTGGGACCAGACTTCCTGCAATGACACAATATCATATTGTCCGCTGCTCAGCTCCTTGCATATGGCCTCAACGCGTGTCGCTCGATCGCTGGAGACAAATGGTATACCCCTGTAATTAGATCAATTCATTATAATTCAATTATGACAACGTAAACAAACTTCGATCTATGCGCGTGACCAAATTGAGTAAAAGGTATCAAGGTGAAATACTAACAAGGTGGTAACTGACCACTGGCAAGTGCATACACCACCTTGTTTATAACTTCACCATGAAATATACCACACACACCATATATTTAACGTTAGAATTTTTAGCTCCAGCAGCAGCATTGTGTTATGTTTTGTGGTTGCACTGTTTCACGCCACCTCATTTGCTACAACTGGCGTACGGTGTACGCGGTTGGCGTCGATAAGATTACAATTTTGTTGCTAAACAATTCAGCATTTTATTAGTGTTAGTTATGCGCAGCTTCTGACTCACTTGAAGTTGGCTGCGCGCAATTTCCACTCACGTAAAATTGGCTGCGAGCAATGTTGAGCCACTTGAAGCTGGCTGCGCGCAATGTTGAACCATGTGAAGTTGGCTGCGCGCAATGTTGGCCCTATAAACAACAAGAAGCACATGAAACGAGTGAAACTATTCAAATTTAATTGGAAATCTAAGTAAATAAACAATAAATATGGCACGGACAGAGTTGGAGTCGAAGAAGCAAAAGCGTAAAGCCAAAAAACGTAAGCACGCAAGCAGCGACGACGAAGTGGCAAACAAAAGTTTAATTGTGGAACAGCAGCAGCCAGTGCAAGAATCAGAAACGCAGACGGAGACGAAGGCGGAACAAACAGCTCGCAAAGGTATAAATAAATAAATAATAATAAGTAACAAGCATTAAATGAGCTTTTAATAGCAGGCAAGGCGTCCAAGCGCAGGCAACAGCAAGAAATCAGTGCGATCAAAGAGAAACGCAGCAAGCAAACAAATGACAGCAAAGAGGAAGCAGCAGAAGAGAACGAAGTGGTGGGGGAGGGGGAGGAAATGCCCACAGCAGAGCAACTGGAAGAGGCAGCAAAGCCCGAGAACTCCAATGCGGTTGTAACGGTGCGACAAAAGAAGAAGCAAAAGCATTTGCAGCGACTGGAAGCGCAAAAGGATCAAAATGCCGACAAGGAGGCAAAACGTAATGAGGAGTATCTAAAAAAGTGGCGCGATAATCGACAAGATTGGAAATTTGAGAAATTGCGACAAATTTCAATACAACAAACCGCCTTCGATGACCAAAAATTATCCGAAGATATTTGGGAAATTGCACTGGAATATTTGGCAAGTTCCAAGGGAGCGGCAAAGGCAATTCTAACCAAACTGGCCGAGGATGTCATCCAGGAGCTGGACAAACAGTGTGACCAGCTCAGCGAAGATGCGGATCGCAAAACAATTGTGGAATCAACGCGATATCAGCGAGCTCGCAATCTGCTGCAGAGTTTCGACTGAGCGTTTTTAGTTTTATAGTTTTGAATACGAAAAGCAACAAATGCGTTCTTGTTAATGTTTAGTGTTAAATAAACAAAATAATAAAAAAAAGAGTTATATATTTACAAATCAACATAAGAAAATATTTTTTGAATTAAACTGAGAAGTGTGACCAGCAGTTGTGCATTTTTTATTAATTTTCAATAAAACCTTAATCAATTTTTTTTTATATTGAGTACTGTCTTTTTATAAAAAAAAAATGTGTTTTGACCACACCAGTAGGTTAATCCAAATAACAAAAATCATTCTTAAATGATTTTGAAAGTTATTCGTCATTAGTGTGTTGCCTGTCTAAATTTTTGTTTAAATAAAACTATATAATTTGTAAATTTGTAAGAAAACGAACTGTATTTACATTTTATGATAGTGTATTTACAAATCGACATAAGCCAACATCTTATCTAGATACTCAATGCGCTGTTTCAGCAAATGTTGTTCCTCCTCCTTGTGATCCTCCAATTTTTCCAGCATAAAGTGCTGCATAAACAAACGAATGCTTTGTTTAAACTGCTGAAGTTTCGAATTTTTGGCAATACGCTCAAAGGCCTGATAAACCTGACCCTCATCTCCGGAGAGCAGTAGACGGAGCATAATCTCACGCATAAAATAGAAACTCAACTTATGCAGCTGCATAAAGTCAACCACCTTGAGTACGGACAACTGCAGACCCGTCGAGAGTATCAACTGCTGTAGAAACCCAGCCAAGTTGCGTATCTGAGCTTTGGACAAGGTTTCAATATCATTAATGCGATCCCAGCTGGCAAATTGGAAAGCCAGCTGAAATTTGCGATTATATTGACAGAATTTGAGTGCCAAATGAGCATAGTAAGGATTCAATCGACGTTCGTTCAGAGCACAGTGTATAATCACATAGGCTACGGTACGCTGATCCTTTAAGGACAAGTGTAGTATCTTCTCGAAGGCATCCACATAATCTGCAGCGCTCATAATGATGCAGAAAATATTTCGCCTTTCTTCGGTGTTCATATGTTGTTTCTTGGCGAGTTCCAAAAGTTTTTCCGAATATTTTTGTTGTCCGATTTGTTGTTGTTGCTTCTTTTGTTCCTGTCCCATCTCGGCTAGATTTCCCGTCCAGGCAGAGCCAACAATCCACCATTTTCCCAGCTTATCGGCACGCAATAAATCCTCCAATGTTATATTTAGTGTAACCACATAACGTTCATTTCTTAACATGCCTTTGAGGCGTTTCCTTAACGTTTCCGCCAGTTCCGGATCATATTGTGGCAGTTTGTTAATATTATTGTTTTTAACAGCATTTAGTATATCGACCATAAAACGCAGGCGAGGGTTCTCCTTGAGTTCCAGCGGTGCTGCAGCAATTTGGGATTGCACATTTTGCATCATCTGCTTAAAAGCCAAAGGATCATCTTTGCGTAAGCGGAATCCAACCGTTTGAAAGATCAGCAACAGACATTCGACAGTTTTTTCACACAAACTGTTTGCCAGACGTGCAATTAATTCCAGCAATAAACGCTGCTCAAAGATCTTAAACATGTACATATAGCAGAGTAATAAAATGAGATTATTTAGACGTTTATCCTCCACTTCAAGTTGGTTCAACTCCTTTAAATAACCATCAAATTGCTCGACAAATGTTTGCAGAAAATGTGCACCAATTTCACTGCCAATGTGTGCATGTAAATAGGCCAATAAGACCATATGTTCTTGCACCAAGCGCTCATTGGAGCGGGTTCTGCCTAGGAGCGATTCCTGCAGCAGCTTTGTCAGCGTTTCGTTCATATTGTATCGGGAGTTCTTCATGTAGAGCGTCTCAATGCTAGTGGATATCTTGTGTAGATTCGCTTCGGACAGGCGATTGAGTAAACCTTTGCATTGTTTTTGCAATCTCGCCAATTGCTCCGATTGCTTGGCATTCGAATCTTGTCCAGCTGCCAGCAGAGCACGCTGATGTGGCGGTATATACTTTTGACCGGTCACTTTGACCTCTTTCTTATCCTCGTCCTCCTCATCCTCACCAACATCTTCGGTCACTATATTGCCCTCCGCATCGCGTTTACGTCCGTATATATCTTCCTTGTCTGTAAAAAATGTGTGGAAAATTATTTAAAAGTACCAGGGATTAAAACCGCTATTATCCTAACTTGATATTCCTTATTCGTTTAAATAGTGTTGAAAAACGATACTTACATTTTGATGGCTTTGCCTCCTCCTCGTTTTCGCTGTCGTCTTCATCGTCTTCCTCCTCCTCCATTTCACTATGTTCCATTGCCTCTTCATTCTCATTTTGATCGCTCTCACTCTCTCCATCTCCCTCTGGCATGTCCATTGGTTCATCCTCTTCTTCACTCCACATGCCCGCCTCTTCCTTCTCTTGCTGCTCCTTTAGTTCCTTTTTTCTACGCTGCTTCTCCTCCCACTTTTGCTTCTCTTCGTCATCGTCCAGCACAAAGTCAAGCAGATAATCCAAACCATCATTGAACATTTTACGCACCAAACGATTTTTATCTTTTGTTTTGTTTAGCTTCAATTTCTTCTCCAATTTGGCAATTTCTTTATCCTCCTCTTCATTTTCGATTTTCAGTTGCTTCTTGCGCTGCTTGCGTGATTTATTCAGCAATTCCTTTTGCTGTCGCAACTCGCGTCTTCGCGCTTCCATTTCACCCACTCGCTGTATTCCGGCATGTTTTCCAGTTATCTTAGCTAGTGGCTCAAATGTTCTTACTTTACTTCCAGCTGGAAGTCGTGCATCGACTTCAGCATCGCTAAAATCCGAGGCAATAGATTCGTCGTCATTTGAATCCACTTCACCCGCCAACAGCTCTTCCCTTGGAATTTCCTCTGGATTTACCGGCAATTTCTTTGCCTTCTTCCTTTTCTTTTTGTTTTTGCTTGTCGCTGCTAGCGTCGCCGCAGCCGCTGCTGCCGCCTCTGCTACGCGCTGTGCTCCATCTGTTTTGGCCGCATGATAAATTCTTTTGTTGCTCTTCTTTGTCTCCTGCTTTAGCTTGCGCTGCTCCTTGCGACTTAAAGGCTTTTTTTTAGCTGCCTTTGTCGTCTTTTTCTGCAGCTTCACCATGTCAACAATAATAAAACACAAATGAAATGCTTAAATCGTGTTTGTTAGTGTTGCCAAATCAGCTGAGTTCAACACGTGCGTGGAATTTTTTAGCACATTTCTGTTGCGCAGTTGGGGCAACAGCTGTGCTTAAAAATAGCTAACAAAATTTAGCTTTGAACTTAACAGCAATACAGCCACCTTTTATCTATTTTTCCTGCGTTCAACAGATTTGGCGGAAAAATATCTGAATTGGCAACACTGTGTGTGTGGTATTTTTTAATACATTTTCTGTGGCCGCTGGGCAAAACAGCTGTTTTTAATTTTATAGGTCCAATAGCCGTTTTCATTTGTTATTTTGTAAATTAAAAACAACGTCATGTCCACCCGCTGGTATCCCATCTATCAACGCGGAAATCCGCAATTGCGTGTCTTTTTGCCCAACTTTTGGATGAAACTGGTGCGTCCCACAGAGGATCAGCCGGCAAATGTTGTTACGTTTGCGGTGTCCACGGAAATGACCAAACATGATGTAAAAAACTATTTGGAAAAGATTTACAAGGTGCCCGTGGTGGATGTGCGCACACGTATTGCATTGGGAGAGACGAAACGTGATCAGGTTTACGGATATGTGACCAAAAAGGATGATGTCAAGTTGGCTTATGTAACCATGGTGAGTATTGGCAGCTGTTGAGCGCATGTTGTAAATATTGACAAGGTAACGTCTTCAGTCTACCACGCATCCTTAATTCACCACGGTAGTTGCTGTGGTGAATCCATACGTTACCTTTTTATTATATTTTACTATGAATAACAATGTTTTTTTTAATTGCAGCCCAAAACTGAAGCATTTACGTTTCCGGATCTGTTTGCCAACAAGGCGGAAAAGCAGGAGAAGGAGGAAAAGTCTATGGACGAGTCTAAGAATGGTTTTCGCAAGTTTTTGGAACGCAATAAGAAGCGACCCGGCACACCGGGCTGGTACTCCATTTAGACTTTAGATATTGTATAGTTTAAGTTGTTTTTGCAACGAGTAATAACATTTATTTTTGAGTAAACTGAACTTAAAGCTTTGCTCCATTTTTAATGCCTTAGGCACGGGGGACCAAGGTGTATTTATTAAACAAGGTAACGTGACCTTTTAAATAAATACACCAGATGGTGAACTTTTACTGCTTGGCATTTTTGACCGCTGTAGCAACCCAGGCACGTATCTTGTCCTCATCCTGTAATCCCACCATGCGTTGCACCTCCTTGCCATTCTGCATAATCATGAGTACGGGAACAGCGCCCACATCGTAATCCAGAGCCAATTCACTGTGCTCATCAATATCCACTTTGGCCAGCTTGATTAATCCTTGCTGTTCGCCCACAATGCTCTCAATGCGTGGAGTCAACAGCTTGCAGGGATTGCACCAACTAAATATTGGAAATCAGTGCATTGTTAGTTGACTGACTTTGTTTTATATGTAGGTTTTAATTACGTTGCAAAGAAATCCACCACAACGGGTTCCTGACTCTTTTTCACCTTCTTGTCAAAGTCCTCGGAACTCTGCACCTTGAAGATTTCCCGCCGCTGCGCTGTCACTGAGAATGCACGCTGACTGTTGCGCACCTGGCGCGTCACATTTCCCAGCAGATTAGCAAGTTGTCTTTGCATTTTTACAATTGGTTTTATTGGCTGACAAAAATTAGTTACGAGAAGAGTTTACAACGACGACAGCTGACAAGATTGCCACCCGGTGCAAAGGCTGCCACCCTGCAAAATTTTCCGATCTGGTTTGATTTTTTGTATTTAAAAAAAAACAAGTACTTTTCCGTATTTTTCATTTTTTTACTCAATTTCGGATATTTAATTTTAATTTATAAATTTTAATTTTCATCAAATTATTAATTTTTTATTGAGCTTTTTGCATTTTTAAATTTTAAATTTTTAAACAGTGCTGGCAGCTTGGCCGTCAGTGTTGAGACGGCACAGCTGATTTCCTAATTTAGGTGCGGTGCTGCCAATGCAATTTACAATAACATTTAGTAACTTAAATTGCAGACTGCAGCAGATTCCCAAGTTGTCTTTACATGTTTTTTAATTCGGTAACAACATATGACTACAGTTTACAGCAACAGCTGACAGCGCTGCTAACAGTGTCAGTGTTGCCATATAAAAAATAACAGCTGTTGATTTTTACCTGCTCAGAGTGTGACCGTAGTTGAGTATAACAAAAATAGAAAATTTTTCGGGAGAGTAGCTGATGTTAATTTACCTTTGCAGCAAATACATTTTTAACAGCAAGTTGTAATAAATAAAAAGACAAAGTTAGTTAGCATAAAGCCGTCAAAAGTGCTTGTGTTTGGTACAAAAGTGTAACTCGAATAAAATTACAATTTTTACAAAAAATACCCAAAATCTTTCGGAAATACTAGCGCACACACACACGCATACACAGAAACGCTGTAACACGTACTCGCGTCGAGCATAAAAAATTGTAATTGTAATCCAAAAAACAAAGGTGCAATTTAACTTGATTTGCAAACTAAATTGAAGTTGTATAGTGTTAGTTACGCAGCGACAATTTGTTAAATTGTGAATTGAACGTTTTTGCTTTGATAGCGAGTGCAATTAAAAAGAGCGCAGCTTCAACTGCGCAAATGGCACATTAGAGGACGACAAACAGCAACAGAGAGTGAGAGAGAGAGAGGGAGACGGAGAGAAGAAGAGAGAGTGACACAGAGAGCGAGCGAGCAACGATCCAGGGATGGATGATCTGTCGCAGGGCGACATTTGTCGCGTTTGCCGCTGCGAGGCATTGCCAGATCGCCCGCTCTTCTATCCATGCATTTGCACGGGCAGCATAAAATATATCCACCAGGATTGTTTAATGCAATGGATGCGTTACTCGCACAAGGAATATTGTGAACTATGTGGACATCGCTTCAGTTTTCAGCCGATTTATGCGCCCGATATGCCGCGAGTGTTGCCACTGCGCGATGTTTTGGTGGGTTTAATGTCAGCTGTTTTGGAAGGCGCCAGATGTTGGCTACATTATTCACTGGTGGGCATGGCCTGGTTTGGTGTGGTTCCCCTTTCGGCCTATCGCACCTATCGCTATCTCTTTCGCGCTAGCTCATTTGACATGATCCTGTCGCTGCCATTCGATATATTTTCTATGGAGAATCTGGCGGCGGATGCATTTCGTGGTTGCTTTGTGGTCACCTGCACCTTGCTATCATTTATTGGTCTGGTCTGGCTACGCGAGCAGATACTACATGGCGGCGGACCCGATTGGTTGGAACGCGAAGAGGCTGCACCAAATCCGGCGCCGGCTGCGGCTCCGGCTGCTCAACCCGCTGCTGCCGCTGCTCCACCCGCTGCTCAGGCTGCTCAACCCGCTGCTGCCGCTGCTGCTGCGGCGCCACAGGATGACAACAACAATGGCGAAGCTCCTGCCGAGCTGCCTGCCAATAATCCCGAACCCGCTGTGCCGGAAAATGATGAACAGAACTGGAATCCCATGGAATGGGATCGTGCCGCCGAAGAGCTCACCTGGGAGCGTTTACTGGGTCTAGATGGTTCGCTGGTCTTCTTGGAGCATGTCTTCTGGATCATCTCACTAAATACCATGTTTATTTTTACGTTCGCATTTTGTCCGTATTGTGTGGGCAACTTTATACTGAGTTCCATGGATCTGTTGCAGCCGGAGAAGCCTCTACTGCATTTCCATGGATTGATAACGACGCTCTTTGGTTATTGCTGCATTGGATTGACGCTAGTGGTGCTACATTTCCTGGCACGGGTCTTTCGATTACGCAGAATCTGCTGGTTCATTGGACTCTGTTATATTGTGGTGAAGGTATCGCTGCTTTCCGTCGTGGAGATTGGCGTGCTCCCGCTAATCTCCGGCTGGTGGTTGGACATTTGTTCGTTGCCGCTGTTGGATGCCAGTTTGAAGGATCGCAAGGCTAGCTTTAAGGCTGCTCCGGGTACTTCGCTTTTTGTCCACTGGATGTTTGGCATGGTCTATGTTTACTATTTTGCCGCCTTTATATCGCTGCTTCGGGAGGTTTTGCGTCCTGGTGTCCTCTGGATCTTTCGCAATGTCAACGATCCGGATTTCAGTCCCATTCAGGAAATGATTCATGTTCCCATTGTGCGGCATGTGCGTCGTTTGGTCGCCTCCGCCATGATCTTTGGCTTTGCGGTGCTGCTGATGCTCTGGCTTCCAATACGCATCCTACAAGTGGTCTGGCCCAATTTCTTGCCCTACGCCTTGAGCGGCGACTCCGAGGTGAATGATCTCAGTCTGCAACTGCTTCTCCTGCAGGTGAGTTGTGTCTTTAAATCCCTAAAATTATCTAGTTAAATTCATATATTCTACATATATTATTTTTAGGTTTATTTAGAAAACGGATGCAATTTTATTTAACCTTTTAATTCTATATAAATTATTTTATTTATTCTTATTTTTGATTTAGTTTAAAATATTTTCTGAAACACCCCTGAATATACAATATAAAATTCAATGTTTAGTTTCAATTCAAAAGACTTTTACATTTTTATTTTACACTTTTCCCAAATATTCAAAAACAACTTATTTTCAATTTAATAAAAGTTTGCAATTTTAATCAAATTTTTCCTTTATAAATTTTGAAAATACCCTTTTTTCTATTTGAATTGTTTTTTATATTAGAAATTGAGTCTTTAAAAAAAAAAATTAAATTTATCACTTTTCCGTTTTTTAATATTAGAAACACTATATTGAAAATTAAAAAAAATTTTTTAATGTGATTCACAAATAAGAATTTTGAGTTAAACCCCTATAATATTTCTTTTTCAAATAAAAATCATGAAATATTTTTTGTTTTATAGTTATCATTTTAAAAATTATAATTTTTGCGATATCTGCTTTGAATCTTATATGAAGTTGTATAGATTTATAAAAGTGATATTATGATCTAATTAAAATATTGAGATTAAAGTATAGTTTATTTAATATTTTCAATTTATCAAGATTTATTATTAGGATTTAATTTGAGTAATTTTTATATAATTTTAATTTCTGTCTTTTGAATATTAAAAAATTGATATTTATGCTACTTTGTGCTTTAAATAGTTGCTTGATTGAAGTAATAATTTATTTTCCTGCTTTTTTTTAATAGATTGTGCTACCGGGATTCTTCGAGCAGACGCAGACTCGCATCTGGCTGAAGGGATTACTGCGGATCTGGTGCACAGCTGTCGCCTGGTTGCTGGGCATTCGCAGCTACCTGTTGCCCGCTCCAGAGCCAGCAGCTGAGGAGGCAACGGCCGAAGACGCTGTCAATCAAGCAGCTGAAGCGGGCGAAGATGGAGGAGAAGCTGCTCCCGCTCCCGCTCCGGCTGCTGCAGCACCAGCTCCTCCTCCGCCGCCACCACCAGAGCCGGCACCACCGCGTAACTTGGCAGCTGCTCATCAGGCGATCATGCAACGTGAATTACCTGTAGGATTCCAACCCTACGAACGTCCCTCGTTCTTTGCTTTGCGATTGTGTGCGCTGTTATCGTTGATGTGTCTATCGATTGTTTGTGCTGCCATGTTGATGTTGACAGTGCCAGTTTATATAGGCAGACGTCTGATGATGTTGTGGACAGGACAGCCGGGGGATAAGGCAGCCGTGGGAATACCAGGTGGGTACCTCATACGAATTACGCATATTTCGTCAAGGAATTACAAAAAAAAAATAGAAAAATGTATGAATAAACCAAATAAGGAAGCAACAAAAAATAGAAATCATAAATTTGGAAATTCAACACAAAAAAACAAAGTATAACTTAGGAAAAACCCATATTTGAAAGAATACAATTTAAGAAAAGAAAATATTAGGAAAAATGTTATTAGAAAGATTAAAACTAAATTAAATTTTTAAAATATTTTTGTTTTTGTCTTTTCCTAATTTTTGCCTTTGCAATATTTTATTTCCTTTTAACAATATTCAAAATTTTGATATTTTCTAAACTTGATATTCCCTTTAATTTTTTTTTCCCCAATATTTCCAATTTTTTAATTCTTTCTAAATTTTGTCTTAATTATATTTTTTCTTATTTTTAAAAATTTTCCCAAATTTTCTTCATTTTTTTACTTTCCATATTTTATTTATAATTTTTCTTTCATAATACCAGTTTTTCCAATTTTGTTCTTTTTTAATTCTGAAGTTCCCAATTATTTTTTATTTTTTCTTTTTATTTCCAAATAACAATTTTTCCAATTTTAGTCCTTCCTAATTTTTATCTGTCCGACATTTTTTGTTTCCTAATTTTTATTTTCTAAAAATAATTTTCTTAATTTAGGTTTTTTTCAATATTCATTTTTAATTTCTAATAAATTTATTCCAAATTTGTCTTTTCTTTTTTTTAATTTTTCCTCTTATTTTTTTAAATTTTTAATAACAATATTTTAAGTTTTGGTCTTTCCTAATTATATATAGTTTTTAAATTTTGTATTTTCAAATAACAATATTCCTAATATTGGTTTCCAAAACTGAATGCTTGCTAGTTTTGTTCGCCTTATTTTGATTTTCAAATAATCAAGTATTCTAAGTAATATATTTTTGATATTCCAGGTGACTTGCCAGCAGCTCCAGCTGATCCCGAGGTGGCACGTAAAAACGAGCGTTTGTTGCGTCCCCATGAGCTGTACACCGCTGAGATTGGCGGCTATCTCTGCTGGATTGTGTCCCGTGGCATTGCTGTGGTGGTGACACTCCTGCCACAAGGACGTGCTGCGATTTTGAACAAGCTGAAGCATTGGGCACGAGTTGCCCTGCAGTATGCATTGCCTGTATTGACGCTATTGGGGATCTTTGTGCTTGTGCCGTTGCTCTTTGGACTGCTGCTGGAACAGGTGGTGGTGATACCACTGCGTGTACCCTTACGCAATACACCCATACACTTTTTGTGGCAGGATTGGGCGCTGGGTGTGCTCTATACCAAAATAGCGATTGCCTTGACGTTGATGGGTCCGGATTGGCATTTGAAAAGGGCTTTGGAACGTGCTTATACGGATGGCTTGAGAGATTTCGATTTGAAATTTGTTATGCGTGATTTGGCGGTGCCGGTGGTGACCACATTTGGTCTGGCATTGGCCATACCCTATGTTATTGGGGGCTCCATCATGCCGATGTTCTTTGCGCGTGCCGAGGATCGTCGTTTTATAGGGCGCATCGTTTATCCCATCAGTTTTATACTTGTGGGCAGCGTTTGCTTTGTGCTCTTCCAGATCAAGCAGCTGAAGAAGCTGTATTTGTCCATCAAGGTGGACAAATATCTGGTGGGGCAGCGACTGGTCAACTATGAGCATCGCAAGAAGCAGCAGCAGGCAGCACAGGAGCTGAAGGCACGCCAGGAGGCAGAGAATCAGGAAAGAGCTGCCGCTGCCGAACCCGAACCCGAACCCCAACTGGAAGCCGATCCTTTGATCAATCTAGCCGAACAGGCGGCTTTACATGCACGACGACGACGCGCCCAAATGCCACGCCCCCTGATCGTGGATGCCAATGAGGAGCTGCTCTAGGGTTACGTTTACTTTATGTGCATGTTCATAATGGAATCCCTGCTGCTGTATCTCTGTTTAAGTCATCTGCTGCATCTACACACACTTGTACACCTGGAGGAGCATCCAACACAGCCACAACCTCAGCCAGTTGCCGATCTTGTAGATCTTGTAGATCTTGCTGATCTTGCTGATCAGCAGCAGTTGTAAAATTTGCAAGTTGAGCAACAAATTCAACTATTGTTTTCATTTTTTTTATATATTTTTAGTTTTCCTTTTCTATTGTTTTGTTAGACTTGATTTTTCTTTAAACTGTACAATACTTTAAGCCAAGCCGGATATAGCCAATAGTTAATCATTAAATCTACTGATTTTCTATATATTATAATATATATATATTTATATATGTATTCAATAATCAACTGCAATTTTTGTGTTGCTTTGTAAAAAGTTTGAAACTAAAAAAATCCAATATAGAAAAATGCATAAGAAATTTCTTAAAATTCAGCATGCAACAGTTATATGTATGTATCTAATTATATATTTAAATATATGTAATAGCGATTTATATATTTAAATATATTCAATAATCAACTGCAACTTTTGCGTTGCTTTGTAAAAAGTTTTGAAAAAAAAGTATCTATATAAAAATTCAGCATGCATCAGATATATCTATATATTTATATATATGTGAAGGCGTTTAATTAAACACACACACACACACACATACACAAGTATATATCTATATATATATATCGGCAAAGAGATTACCTTGTATTAGTAACTGAAAGTCGGAAATTTGCAACTCTTTGTTTGCTAATACTCCCAATAATACAAAAAATATAATAATTAAATCAAATAAAAAAACAAAAAAGAACTTGGTAAATGTGGTGAAAACTTTTGAGTAGCTTTACGAACTTGTAAAAATTATATATGTATGTATACATTTAATTATAAATGGTATAATAAATTAATAAATAAACTTAACTTTAAACTTCCAACGAATACCCAATTAATTTGTTGTTAACAGAAGCAAACCCTTTTCAAACAGCGAGAAAAACAAAAAGAAAAAGACAGTTTTGTTTTTATTACTGCGACTTAATAACTACACTATAATTTATAATTTTTCAACTTGATAAACATTTTTAGCAGGAATCGTGAAAAGAATTTTGAATTTGAAAAAAATACAAATACGAAACGGATAAATGTGAAAATATTATTTTTTTTTTGTATTTTAAATTAATTTAAACTTTTTTTTTCTTGAAAAAAATATAGAATCCTAAATGGTAAGAGCTAGGAGGCTGACTTTTTTACACAACATTGATGAGACAAATTTCTAAGTAATAAAAACTCTTTTTTATTTTGAGTTTTCTCAACCAAATTTATAAATTTTAAAAATTTGAAATTTTTTTTAATTATAAGTTAAAGTGATTTTTTTAGTAATTAAAATAAATAGAACACTATGTTGATAAAAAAACTTTAACTTATTTTTATTTCAAAAATATTATTTTCTATTTATTTTGAAACATTTTGCAAAATTGTCTTAATGTCCGCTGCTGTATAGTGTATATTGCTGAGGTAAATTAAATTAAAATTGAGGTGCTTTATTTATTTTGAACTAAACCTTGAACCTTGTTGCTTACATTTTTTTGCTTTTTTTTTTCTTATGTTGTCACTTGCGGCCAAATTAAATTTCTGAGAACTTGGCCTAAAACGTGGCCAGACAGCTAATGATGTAAGGCGTAGCTCCCACCTCATGCTTAATCTCATTCGGTGGCCACTTAATTAAATGCCCATTACGCAAATGCAGCGCACTCCTGTGGTATCCCTTACATCCTTTGGTTACTTTGGATTCTTTGACTGTGGCCAGAACGGCGCCTGCCTTTTGCATGTGCAAGTGCATCCAGCTGTGCGAGTTATAGCACCACCACAACCTCCACAACCAGCAGCACCACCTCCTAGAACTAAACCACCTTTTCCCATTGACAATTGCAATTACGCTTGGAATAACATCGATATGATGCAGTTGGCACAGTGGCAACCAAAAGACAGCAGCCAGGAGCCCATTGATTGCTCAAATAGAGCATAAAAATATGCACAGCGATTTTCCTCTGTTTTCCTTGTTAATTTTCCCTTATGGCTGTGTGGTTAATGATTACACACAGAGAAAAAAATCATAGCAAAAGCTACATTCTATATTAAATTTAATTTGATACAAACATTAAGGGTACTACATTTAACATGACAAATTATTTTACCTATACATGAAAAAATTATAATAATTTAAAAAAGTTGTATCAAAGTTGAAATAGTGGGACTTTCACTGTTTTTGCTCAGTGTACCATATGGCTGCACCATCATCTCTTTGTGGTGTTCTTAGATTAAAGATAATGCGTTTTGCGGTGCGAATAAGTCGACTATGCAAAAAGCGAATGCAGCATGCATGCGAGAAAGAGAGAGCGAGACTTACATTTCTTATCGGAATTTACATTGCAGGATGAACATAAGAAAATGTAAACACCAAAAGCCATTTAATTTTTAGTATAATCTTGTAGGAACTTTAAAGTAATAGTGTAACAAATTGTAAAAGTGAAAATAAATAATTATATATATATTTTTTCATTTTTAAGATCAGCCGAAAAGTAAGCAGTACAACTTAATAATATTTTGCGAACGCCATCTATCGGTCATTATTCTGTTCAATTGTTAAAACAACTACAAACGCAGCCACTTCGAATCAAGAATTATTGACAAACAGGATTGGCAACTAGTACTACTTAATAATATAATTAATTTGATCGTAGTCGCAAAATTAATGATATGTTGCCTTAACGCAGTTGCTAATTCTGTCGCGGCGTCCGCCATATTGGTGTGGGGAGCCAAATTTTAAATGTGTGCAAGGACAAAGAAAAAAAGTGAGATCGCATTAGAGTGAGAGGCAAATATGTGCCTAGTGTCTTTGTTTTGCTTTATATTTTTTTTGCTTGTGCCTTTGTGTTTTGTTTTTGTTTTGAATTTTGTGTTGCAGCGTTTGCAGCAGCGACGCCAACAGCGATAAAAACGCTTTTGGATATCGATGGTATGTAGGAAATTGTATATTTATTGATATCGCTCTTTTAATGTATTTTAACTCTTATTTTTGATCTGCATAAAATAAAACTGAAAATATTTTTTTTGGCGCCTTTTTTAGGTCGATTATTTTAATGTGAAAATCGACTGTTTTAGGGTGATTTTACGGCAAGATTTTTATGAGTATAGATAATATTTATTAGATTTTGAAAAAAACATTTATAAAATTTGAAAGTGTATTTTATCTTCGTACACCGAAGATGTCCTTTTTAGTTGTCTTTTAATTTAAGCTATATAAGAACTGAATATTTGCTCCAGATGGGATTTTAAGCGCTAAGATTAGATTAATAATAATATTCTTATGTGGTTTTTGAGGTTAAATTGCAGTACAGCAATTACTATTAAAGTGGTGACAAGTTTTCCGAGTTATCTCAACAGAGTCAGGCGGGTTTACAATCGCTAAAGGTCAACAGATCGTAAATTTACCCCAAACTTCAAAGCGTGACAATGCTCGGGGGAAAAAGGGAGTAAAAAGGGAGTAAAAATGGGAGTGAGAAAGTGAAGGAAAATGGAAACTACATACGTAGTGAAATAGGGAGTATAAAAGGGAGTGATAACACATACACACCTACCATTATTTTGAAGCTGACCAATGCCCACGTCGAGATTATTTAATATTTTAGGCTTTGTTTTTTTTCCGTCCAGTTTTTCCCCAACCCAAAATCTCTGTTTTTATTGGCCATAATCAGGCAGGCTGGCAAAGTGGCTGAAAAGAAAAAAAAGCTGGCAGCACTTGGCACTCCTTAAGTTTTATAACTTCACGCTCAATCAGCGAGAAGAGCAAACAGCCATAAAATAACGAACTTCAAACTTTAACCTTGATCCTGGTCAGGCCATAAAAAGTAGTTGTCCTGGCAACCAGCTTTAAATTTGTCCTAAAAAAAAAGGAAGAATGAAAAGACTAAAGAAAATAAAAAGTATTTTAACCATTTGCGGTGTTAGCTTTAACCCGGAGCAAATAAATACATTGTGGCCGGAACTAATTCCGGTTGCTCCCTGTTACGTATGTTCTTTGTTTTTATAAGACAGCTGAAGGGTGTATTGTTTATAGAAATGCTGTTGAAGGAGAAAAATGTAATATTTAAAATAAACACAACTTTAATATAAATACTAATTGAAGAAGATCAATCTCATGTATTTAGTAGTGAAGTTAAAAAAAAAATGAAAAAGGAGTTTAAAGTTGTTGGTTCTTCCAAAAAATTTCTACACAAATTTTTAAATATTGAAAAAAAGTAGAATGTAAACTATAAAAATTAAAAGGAAGCGAATAATTATTTGAATTTTTTTTGGGACTTAATATTTATATATATATTTAAGTCGTTTATATTTTAAATACAGTTAGTCAAGAAAGTGTCTTGAAAAAAAATCTAAAATATACACAATTTCTCTTGCTCAAATTTATATTTTTAAAAATTTTTACTCTCTTTTTTTTTGTTATACTTGTACTTTAAACAACTTTAATCAAAAGAAAAAAATATTTATTCAACGCATTAATTTTTTTCTTGTCTAACTGTATTTTTTATGTCTAAGAAAATACGCAATAATTAATAATAAAAATTGATTTTAAATTTCCAACGAAAGAGTATTTGCTGTAGTCGACTCTTTGGCATTAATATTATTCAGCTTTGTTATCAACCTTTTCGTTTTCTTTGTTTGTTTTGACTGTGGTTAACTATTTTGTTATTAAATAGCACGCATTTCCATTTCCTCCCTCCATGCCGCATCCCTTCCGGCTTTTATACAAATTATTTTATATGACTTTTGCAGAGAATAATGAAATATGGCAAACACAAAAATCAAAGGCCACTTCAATGTGCAAAGAACTAAAAAATAAGAAAGTAACAAGCATAATAATAACAAAAGTCGAGCGCAAACAGGAACCAAAGAGATTAACTTACAATTCTTTGTCATGGCAACGAGTGAGTTTATGAGAGAGGGGGAGGAATAATGCTGAAAAGGATAATGCCGGATTTTGCTGAAGGGTGTAAGCCACTAACGTGTGCGAATTTTCCCTTTACAACAACAGCAACAACAATTTGCCTGCTTTGTTTTATAGCTAATTTTAGACAATTAATGAAGTGTTGGCTACGCTTGATAAGAGCTTGCAGCAAACAACAACAATAACAATAACAACATAAACACAAACAACAACATAAGCAAATAATTCATGCAAATGAGCGAGTTTTAAAGCTGCTTGTCGCATATTCATATCACGCATACGCCGCGTCTGCCCTGCTGATGTGTTGCAAATGATAACAAAAAGAAAGGGAGAGAGAGAGAGAGCGTGGGAGTGGGAGTGGGAGTGGCAGTTATCAGCTCTGACATATAAAGTTGTAAATTTGTGCACACTAAGAAGTATCAAAAACAAGACAGAGAGACACGCAGATATTTTGATACCCTGCATTCAATTTTGGATAGATACTTCCTATGGCAGCTGTATGATTTAGCAGTTGGATTTAAGTAAAATTTGTTGTTAATAAATAAGACAAAGTTGCAATATATCAAAAAAACAAAAAAAAAAAACAAAAAAACGTTTCAATATTGATGTTTTAAATTAATATCGATGGTTTCTAAGACAGCTATATGATATAGTTATACGAACTGGTCGATTTTTACAGACATAATGCCTGCAGTTTTATTACAGAGCTGTACCAAGTTTCATCAAGATAGCTTTAAAACTGAGACTAAAATGATTAAATAATTAAATAAAGACTAAAATAAATGTTTCGTTAAGTAAGAAAATATAATTTTTAAATTTTATTTTCTTTGCTTTATTTTCAATTAAAAATTATTTCAAACAAATGCTCCTCAAATAAAATTAAAATTAAAAATTAAATAAATAAAGAAATAAAAAAAAAAACAAACACAAAATAAATGAATTAATGAAGACTTAAATAAATATTTTGGTAAATAAGAAAGTATTATTTTAAGTCAAATCAACTTTACTTTATTTTATTTCTTATTTAGTCATTTATTTAAATTATTAAAAAAATTCATAAATATATTAGCTTAATGGGATTTGTTCAGTCTACTTTAATGCCTCACACATTTTTCCATCTCATTCCTCGGGCAGGGTATTAAAAAGGGAAGGGGAAAGCCATCGCGCTGAGTTGCTGACATGTGGAAAGGGAGGAAAAAGGGGGACACTTGGTGTTTGGGTTATGATGGTGAGACTTTTGTTATATCATTTGCTTAATGTTGTACAAAACTTTGGATTAACTTTAGCAAAAGAAAGAGAGAGAGAGCAAGCGAGAGTGAGAAAGAAGAAAGAGTCAAGGAAATAATAAGATAAGAATTGTAAATGCTGTTTTATGTGAGAAATTCGCAAATTTAATTTGATTCGTTGTCTCTGTTTTATGTACTTACTTTCACCTCCTTTACAACCTCCCCTCTGTCGCATTGACATTTCAATGATACTTTTAATGCTACTAATTAAATATGCACTGCATAATTTAAATGACCAACTCATTTCAATGTTTCAACGCTTGAAACATTTGCAAAAATGCCGACTGCCAAAAAAGTGTCGTCAGTTTCAACCCGATGACAGTTTAATTATTCAAATGTATTTTTGGTACTGATTTCAAATAAATTTGTGCAGGCAATACAGACAACTTGTCGCTCTGTCTGTCGTTCTGTCAAAGCAGTGAGCATAAATTTTATTTGCAAAGCCATTGAAAAATTAAACAAACATCTCTGTCCTCCTGCTGACTGTCAGTATATATTTAGTTTAGTGGCTTTGTGGCTTTTTTCGTTTCAATGCAAATACGAGTATAACAACTATTATTAGCCCAGTACTCAAAGAATTTATTGGCTTATTGGTTTGTGACAAAAACCACCAAATTTGATTCTAGTCAAATTTAATCAATATTTTATTTATTATATATTTTATTTTTTATACATTTTATTTATTATATATTTATTTTCTTGTGTTTTCTTCTATTTAAAACGACCTTTTATTACTTTCTGTATTTCTATTGCTTTTTAATTATATTTTTATTTAAATTATTGTAATTCATTTGAACTGCTGCGATAATATGGCTACTGGGTTTTTAAAAGTCGATCAGCTCTTACTTTTTTCTTCATTGGCTGCATTTTAGCCAGGCCAATACAACCACCAAAGATGTGCCATAAGCTGTTAAACTTAAAGCTCTAAATCCGCTTACTGCACACAAGTGATAAATTTACGTGATATATATTCTTATGACTGAGCATGAGACTTTTGCCTCGAGCCACGCGGCGTATGCGTAATTAAAGCTGCACAGTGCAGTGTATGCAAATATTTCGAGAGTGACATACATTCTTGAATTATATGCTAAATAAAATTATTTATGCAGCAATGAGGAGTTCAAGGAAATATTCTCATTGAGAATTCAATTAAAGCTTAAACATCTATAAATTTATTTAGTTATTAATTGAATTATTGCCATTGATTACTTGCAAAATGCTAACAATATTTGCTGAGCATTTGAATTAGAACTGACGTTACGAATCATATCAATAAATTGTCAGAATTGTTTGATTGTTTTTGCAATTAGCTGAACAAAGTGATTGACAACAATTGTAGTTGACAATTAATCAATGTTCATGTCCAAGGCAATATTGAATGAGTCAGCTAGCATGGAAATAGCCACAATTGGATGTGGACAGGAGCCATCTTGTGATTCTGTCAATCATACGCACTGTGTGACAACAAAGACAATGTTTGCTCCGGACCAGGATTTTTCATGCTAACAGCAGGCGTTCTCCCGGGTAACGATCCCAGACAATCCACATACAGTAAGTCAAGTAATTGTTTTAACAGCAAACAAAAATCACATTTAAATTTAGGCAAAAAAAATATTTTCTTGCTAGTTATTTTTTTTTTTCATAATAATATCATTATTAATTATGAAAACAATTTAATTTATTATTTTGTTTTATTATTTTTGTGGTTCATTAAAGTGATAATAATTGAATAATTTTTATAAATTTTTTTAAATATATTATTTAACTTACAATCCAACATTTTTGTGTTTTTTTTTTGCTTAAATAATGAAGTTAAATATTTTTCGTAAGTAATTAAAATGGTGTCTGCTAAAAGTGTCAAATAATTTAATTATAATTCAATTTAAAAAAGGAAAAAATATTTTCATATCATTTAACATTTTGTAAGAATAAAAATCAAATAAGAAAATATTTATTTTTTCAAAAAACTTTCATTTTATTACACTTTGTCAAAACAATTACTTCACATACCGTATAAAAAATGACACCGAGATATTCTTTTTCTTTCTTTTTTTCATAGCCTGCGGCTCACAGCTCAATTTAAAGCATTTGTTGCTTTATTCTTATTTGGTTTTAATGTTGCTTTTGTTTTTTTTTTTTTTTTTATTTTTCAAAAATTTATTTTGCCACAACTTTGACAGTTTGTTGTTGTCGCAATCCAGTCTTGACAAATAGAAAAGTTTTCAGTGTTTCTAACTTAAATTGTTTTGTGGTTTAACATGACACTGACTGCGATTCAAAATGTGTGTGTCTCCCGGCGTTGTTAAGTATCTTGGCCAATTTAAAGTGGCTTATGTGCCGGGACTATTAAAATGTGTGGCAAGCGAAAGTTGCCAGCATATAAACACTTAGTGACATACACACACACACACACTTACACACACTGGCAGACTGGCATAAAACAAGTAAATAATGAAATAAGTCGAAATCATATAATTTGTATTAGTCGAAAGTTGAAAGTTGACACATTTTGGCGCGCGTGCTCAAGTGGAGGGCAGAAGGCATTGAAAGGAAGAAAGGGAAAGGGAAAATACCAAAGAAAGTTGGTAGATGGAAAAGGGAGAGAAAAAGAGAGAGAGAGGGAGGGAGCAGAGGGACAGCCATTTAGAGGGCATTCATTTGCTTGAATAAACTTTGGCACATGCTGATGAATTTTCGAGTGCGCTGGAAAGTAGGCAACACATGTTTGCTGCAAGCGGCAAACTTTTCTTTACAATCTAAATACTGAAGCTACACTTGTTGTCCTCGGCATCAAATTTAAAGTGGCGATATATACTAATTTGGGCACCAGGAGTTGACTAAAAGCGAAAACTCGATATTTCAAATTTTGAAAAAAATATTTTTTCCAAAAAGTCAAAGGGGGGAGTACATGATTTTGTCGGAAAAAAGTCGAAAATACATTTTTTTTAAAAGTTAATAATATTTAAATGCAGAATCAATAAAGAGACATAATAATGACCAAAATGACATTCCATTTGAAAATCGGTTAAGTTTTGACAAAGTAATGCAGGTTTGAAGTTTGGATATATGTATGTATGTCAGGCAACTTTACAAGTCAAATTTTTTGTCAGATTTAGCATGATTTTTTACAGAAAAATGAAACCTCTCAGAATCGAAATTAAAGTGTCATTTTATATTAATTTGGGTCTCAGGAGTTGCTTTAAAGTAAAAACTCAGGAATAAAAATTTTGAAAAAAATATTTTTTCCAAAAAGTCAAAGGGGGGAGTACATGATTTTGTCGGAAAAAGTCGAAAATAAATTTTTTTTAAAAGTTAATAATCTTTATATGCAGAATCAATTTAATGACAAAATAATGACCAAAATGACATTCCATTTGAAAATCGGTTAAGTTTTGACAGAGTTATGCAGGTTTGAAGTTTGGATAAATGTATGTCAGGCAACTTTACAAGTCAAATATTTTGTCAGATTTGGCATGATTTTTTACAGAAAAATGAAACCTCACAGAATCGAATATAAAGTGTCGTTTTATACTAATTTGGCCATCAGGAGTTGTTTAAAAGTGAAAACTCAGGATTTAAAATTTTGAAAAAAATTTTTTTTCCAAAAAGTCAAAGGGGGGAGTACATGATTTTGTCGAAAAAAAATCGAAAATAAATTTTTTTTAAAAGTTAAGAATATTTATATGCAGAATCAATTTAGAGACAAAATAATGATCAAAATGACATTCCATTTTAAAATCGGTTAAGTTTTGGCAGAGCTATGCAAGTTTGAAGTTGGTGTAACCTACGACTTAGCAAATTTTACAAGTCAAATTTTTTGTAAAATTTGACTTGATTTTTTACAGAAAAATGAAACCTCTCAAAATGGAATTTAAGTGTGGTTTTATACTAATATTGGCCTCAGGAGTTGTTTAAAAGTGAAAACTCAGGATTTAAAATTTTGAAAAAATTTTTTTTCCGATAAGTCAAAGTCAAAATACAAAAATGTTTTAATATTGATAATTTTAAAATGCAGAAACATTTTAGAGACCAAAAAGTGATCAAAATGACATTCCGCATGAAGATCGGTTTTGTTTTGACAAAGTAATGACAGTTAGAGTTATGTTATGATATTTAGCAGAATTATGTAAAAAAACACATACTTAAAAATTAAAAAAAAACAAAATAGATTTTTGACGAAGAATCAAAATGTCTGTTAAATCCTGCTTGCAAGAAAGACTTTTGTTGAACAATGGTATATTTGATATTTAATTGACAAACATGGATATAATTATACAACTGCAAGACTGACAGACAATTGAGACATTTTCGAAAGAACTTTATCTATGTTAAATGAGACAACGCATGGAAAACTTTATTTTCTCGTTGGCTGCAAATGACATGCCACAAATTGAAGCGCGACAATTATGCTAAGTAAAAGTTCAAGTAGAGAGTAACATTTGCCGCTAATGAGAAACAGAGAATGTTTAAAGTTGATCCCTCTATGATGTTGATGAGCAAGTAGATCATACTCATGCTGAAGCAGCTTCCCTTACAACGAGAACTTTACGACAATTAAAATTAAACTAATTTACAGGCGCCGCACAGTTAGCTGCGTAATTTGCGCATAATTAGATTTGCAAGACCCGGGGGCTTCATTAGAGAGAGAGCTGCCTTAGTCACTGTTTTTTGGAGCTGGTTTTAACATGGCTAAAAAGCTAAAGTAAAAGTTGAAAGCTCTGACAGTTGGACAGCTTAAATGGCCACTCAACGGCGGTTATATGATATGTGTATGATAAAATGTGTGCGCCTTTCTGCAGCTGCTCTGAGTGGCATTTGGACAGCATATGCTGCTCGTAAAGCGTATGAAAAACAAGAAAAACCAAAAACACAAAAAAGAATAATAGAACTTTCACAAAAAACAGCAAGCACTGAGTACGATGATCACAAACACACACACATACACACACCAATGCTAAGTAGGCCAAAATACACTCTGTAGGACCAACGTGGCGTATGAGTTATGCACAGAGCATTCCCTCGTCGGACCATCTAATATGTACACTGGAGAAAAATATCTATGTAAATTGCACTTTTGTTTATTTAAAATGTGCACAAATAAAAATAAAAGAAATAAATAAATAAAATAAAATGAATTAATATATATATGTTCAATTCCTGAAAATAAAGTCAAGATTGACTAACTAATTTCATAATAAATAATATAAATAATAAAATAAACTAAAAACATTCTTTATATATGGTGGAATACAAAGAATACCAATATTTTAATAAGTATTCAATACATGTTAAATTTTTTTGTTTATTTTTTTGCTCATTAAATTGAGTACAATTTATAAAATAAAATAAAAAGAAATAATTAGGAAATATGAAATAAATAAATAAATTAAAATGAATGAAATGAATATATATATGTTCAATTGACTAATTTATTTAATTATTATTATTTATTTATATTACTTTTTAAAGAATACCAACATTTCAATACATATTCTATACATCTTAAATTTTATTGTTTTTTTTTTTTTTTTGAAAATTGAGAACAATTTATTTTAAGTCTCATATTAAAATACAATTTAGTTTTAAAATAAAATAAATTTCTAGGAAATAAGAAATAAATAAAATTAATTTTCAATTGTAATTAATAGATTTATTTATTTATTTAATTAAGTATTAAATTGAGTAAAATTAATTTTGAGTCTCACATTAAAATACAATTTAATTTCAAAATAAAATAAATTTCTAGGAAATAAGAAATAAATAAAATTAATTTTCAATTGTAATTTATAGTTTCAGTTATTTATTTAATTAAATATTTAACCATAGTTTCTTTTGAGCAGTGTAGCACACATCATATGTCAGTGGGAAAAGCAGGGGAAAGCACAGGGAAAACTGTTGTGCTGTCCAACAAATTCGTTACGGTTGCGCATTGTAAACTTTTTAATAAAGCCACTGTGGACAGCATAATGGGAAAATAACAACAATAATAACAACAACAACAACAACAACAACTCTATATGCATATTGTTAGCTCGGAGACAACAAACAGAAGGCGTAAGCAATACGAAAAGCGAAATACATATTCAAATATGTATGTATTTTCAAATTTGTGGCATACAAAATGAGAAAAGGAAAAATTGGAGGAAAAGCGAAACAAAAATAAATTCAATGCATGACGAATTTGTAATGTTATTCGACAATTTGTTGTTGTTTCATCTCCTTTTTTTTTGTCATTGGAACAAACAAGTTGTTAGGGGTTATATATCGCAATCTATATAGAATGTAATTGAATCGAGTTTGTAGTGATTTCTGGTAGCGACTACAACGACAACTAACTGCGAGCTAGTAATCAACTTGAACAATGTGCTCTCCAGCTTAATCCAACATTCTGTTACCCTGTAAACGTTTAGATGTCTTGGAAAGGGTATTATAATTGGTTGGAAAATTATATGAGTGCTAGAAGTAGGCATATAAATTCACTGTAAAATATAGAATGATTTGATCGATATTTAACATATTCTTTTTTCATATTTTGTCATGTTTTTATTTATTAACATTTTTGACCAAAAATAAATCATAAAATTTTAGAAGTAAATTTTTTAGCTCAAAAAATTCATTAAAAACCGATAATGAACTCCGCAAATATTTAAGAAAACAGCATTTATTTAATTTTACACTGTTTTAGTTTTAACTTTTTATATTATTTATATAATTATTTATTACAAAATTAATTCCCAAAATATTAATTAAAGTTTTTTTTTATTTACAATTTGTCAACTGCTCTTAAATAGATTAGTCCCAGTTGGTCACAGGGAAACTTGAAGTTGTTCACTTTGAACTGCAATATTCATCCATGTTTTTCACTTCTCTTGAGCTTAATTTCACCAGTTGCTAGCATCATAAATCTAACCGTGATTTATCACTCGACACTGGACACTGAAAACTGCCACGTGTCGTGTGTTGCAAGTTGAAAAATGTAACTATTTGTAGGATAGAACTGTTGACCAAGATTAAAAGTTAAGTTCTTTTGGCATTAAGTTTAATTGCAAGTTAAATGCGACAACATGTCGTATGTGTAATGTCCTTTCAGCCTGATTACCTGACCAATTAAATGCGCTTTATTTCCTTTGGCATTCGCAGAGGTTCCTTTGTGGTTTTAAAGATTAGGAGTTGAAAAGTTGTGACATTTGCGGTTTGTATTCGAATCATAAAAGTCAGATTAGAAATAAAATTAGATTCAAACTTTGGTTCGCCATTTTAAGATCCCCTTAAAGGGTATTATAATTTTGTGACTTCCACTTATTTTAAATTTTGTTTTAAACATATTAATTATTTAGAAAATCATGCGGTAATTATATTTTAAATTTTAATATATAAAGTTTTTTGGCTTACGTATTTTAAACTTTATAATACAATTCAAAAAAAGAAATGTAACAGCTAATAAAAATTTACGTAGTCCAAAATTTGTTTTAAAAAATGTTTACATTTATTGTTTAAATAAAAATTGAAATTTGATGGGAGCTTTTCCAAAATATTACAGTGGTCTACAAGAGTATTAAGACTTCGTTGTGCCGAAAATAACTTTAAATGTCTGTTTTAGTTTTTTATATTATTAATTGAATTTTGGTTGGGCTTTGGGTAAGGTTATTTTGGTGCCTTTAGGTTTTCCCTGCCAAAGTATTTGCAACAACTCTTTAACTTAATTTTGTGGTCAATTTGGGTAGTCTTTTTGCTTGTTTTTTTTTTCAGGAGTTCTGCAATTTGTTGAATTTTAGGGGGTTGTAGTTTTTGTTAGTGCTGTTGTTGTTGTGGCTTAATTAGCAGAGCAGCAAATTGTCATGTCGAGTCCTGTATTCTGTATCCCGATTCCCGAGTCCCAGTCAAATGTCAACAGCTGCTCAAAGAAAGACGACCCGCTTGATCTGCCCTATGGCAATAACGCCCACTTCCTTTGTATGTGGTGTGTGTGTGTGTGTGTGTGTGTGTGTGTGGGGGGGTGTGAGTATGTGTGTGTGGGTTGTGTTCCTTCGTAGGCCATAATTAAATGCCAGAGCACAGCTGCTGCCAAATGTTTCTTCTGCTTTGAAGTCGTCGTCAGGATTTGTATTTGCTTCAACGTCAGCTGCAAACACTGAGCTTATTTAAATTTATTGTTGTTATTGTTAACACACCCATGTGTATGTGTGTGTGGCAGCCACATGAGCCAATTGCCTCATTAAACCAATCAAATACAATAATTTACTCGACTTCATTTCGCGCTTACAAGTTTCAAAGTTAAAGTTGACTTTTAACACACACTTTCGCACAAATACAGTATATCAAGTAATTGCTTTGACAAAATATATATGTATTATATTTTTTCTCCATAAAAAATAATAAAGGGAGTATGTGAGTTTTACGAAAAAAAATCGAAAATCCAAAATGTTCCAAAGTGAATTATTTTTGAATGCAGAATAAATTTAGAGACAAAACCATGATCAAAATGATAATCCGCAAGAAAATTGGTAAAATTTTGACGAACTTATACGAGTTTGATGTATGGGATATCTGTGGACTGTAAACTTTACAAGTCAAATTTTTTGTCAGTTTTGGGCTGATTTTTTACAGAAAAATTAAACCTCTCAGAATCAAATTTGAAGTATCGTTTTATACTAATTTGGGCACCAGGAGTTGACAAAAAGTGATAGCTCGAAATTTAAAATTTTGAAAAAAATATTTTTCCCAAAAAGTCAAAGGGGGGAGTACATGATTTTTTTTCGGAAAAATTCAAAATTATAAAATTTTTTAAAGCTAATAATTTTTAAATGCAGAATGAATAAAGAGGCCAAATGCTGGTCAAAATGGTATACCACATGAAAATCGGATAAGTTTTGACAAAGTTATGCAAGTTTGAAGTTTGAAGTAAAACTGTATATTGGCAACTTTAAAGTCAAATTTCTTAGTTTTGACATGATTTACTAAAATGACACAATAGTTTTTTATTCAATTATTTTTTGTAGTTTTACGTGCTTTATCAGAACAATTACTAGACAGACTGTATTTATTTAATACATTTACGCATTCAATTGATATCAGACGACGGCGCCACGTGGGCGTGTTTAATCATTTGAAAGTGCTTAGCAACCGTAGCTTGCGGCTCTAGCAACAACTGTCGAAGGCGGGTGGCGGCAACAGGGGGCGTGGCACATGGCAAACAAAAAAAAAAAGCTCAAGGAATTGAAGCCAGACAAATAGAGGAGTTTAGCAAAAGGCGTGGCTGCTTAGACAGTCTACGAAATGCCCACGCTGGCAGTTTGCTAATTAAAAACTTGCTCAATACCAAAAAGAATTTCAATCAAACAAATCTGCAAGCAGACAAAAGAGCAAAAAAACTAGAGAAGTGAGGCAATGTAGAGAAATTTCAAGAGAAGTGGCTGTAGAAGGCTTTCAATTGTAAAACAAATATTATATACATATATTTTTTGAACCAAAGGTACAAAACTTTTTTGCAATGAACACCCTTGACATTAGAGCAAAAAATGAACAAGTCTCAAGTGTTTGACTACAAAATATCCTGTAGTAATATAATGAGCAACAGATGGCGCTAGTACAGTTTTTAAGCTGACTTTTCAAATATTTCCATATTCCTTTAGCATTTTTACTCGATAATTAATTTAAATTATTTATAGGGTAGTCAGCCAACTACATACCAAGTTTAATTTCTTTAGATATTATAGTTACAGAGATTGAGAAAAATATACAGATTAATAATTAATTATAATTTTTATAATCAAAACAAAAGTATTGTTTTGTGGTTTGAGAGAAATGTTTTTTTCTTTTTCTCAAGCTTATAATTCCCTTTTCGAAACATTCTCATTGGTTACAGGGTATACAACTACTTGAACTCTTTTAAGAAGTACGAAGAAATAATAGATATAAATGAAAAGTTGTATAGAATATAAATAATGTGTCGCACTTTCAAGTTGTGATACTTGACCAAAGGACAGACAATACCCTGTAGAAATTGCACTGTCTGCTTGTCTGACATCATAAGGAAAATTACTAGTGCTGAAGGACATTTCGATGTGCTCATGTAAATGTAAATGAATATCCTGTAGATGCTTATAGTTATTACTTTTATGCCACAACCCGTAAATGTGGATTATAAAGATGAGTATTGCGATTTACATAATTGATATTTAAAATATAAATTGAAAATAATGTAAGAGACACAGACAAACTGACATACACACACACACACACACACACACACACACACACATGGAGAGGTCCTTGCGCATTTATAAAGTAAGACGACGAGAGACGAGCGTCATTAATTGAAAAATAATACTTTATGAAAGTTGTTGAGGGAGGGAGACAGGTGGCAGGACATTGACAGAGCTGCTGTCAGTTTGTCCTTGTCGTCCTTTTTAAGTACATGAAGTGTTTTCTGGCATTAAAGGCATTAACAGCAGGACAACAGCTTGGGCCGCTTTTGTGAGACATCTACACATGGACAACACAGATTATGAGTTAACCACACTAGAAAAGGATGAAGGGAGATGGAGTGTGAGAGAGAGTGAGACAGACTATGACCGTGTAAAATCTTAATGATGCTAAAAAGATGTGTTGCCAGAGCAGCTTTTTTTTTTCTTGAAATGAGGCTATTTTTAATAGCTAGGAAAAATATTTATTTTATATATAAATTTGCAAAATTAAGTTAAATACATTATCATCACATATGGTTAATAATAATTTATAATATTATTAAAATAATTTAACTAGAGATTTTTATAAGCGTTTTAAAAAAGAACTTGAAAAAGTTATTGGTGTTTTTGAAATTTTAGATAATATAATTTTTAAATGTATATTTTCAGAGTTTCAGATCTATATTAAAATAGATATAGATTTATATTAAAATTTCAATAAAATTAAGATATATTTTGGTATATTTTATACATTAAATTAATTATTTTAAAATATATTTTTATTCCTTAACATAAAATTTTAAAAATAAAATACGTTTTATTAAATGGCTTATTAAATATTTTGGGATTTAAGAAAAACATTAACATTAACATTAACATTAAAAAAGCTTAGCTTTTTTTGTGGTTAAATTTAGCATTTTTCGACTACTTATATACTGCTTTTTATGCTTAGCTATTAAAAGTTGGCAACACTGCCAATGAGTAAAGAATACATATTTCAACATTTACTCTTGTAATTAAACTTCTGTGCAAGCTGCACAAGGCCCAAGCTCACACATACACACACACACACAACTAATTGCAACACACACACACACACACACATACAGATAGATAGTGTATTTGGCAGACGGCGCATTTAATATGCAATTAAAAATTTATCATACGCCGCGTGGGACCTGTCAATAATTTCTTCTCTCTCTCTCTCTCACTCTTTATCTCTATCTCTCTCTCTCAGGAGCGTATTTAAACTACATTAATTCGATTACTTTGCCAAAATTTCGTGATATTAAACGAAGCTTATTAAAATTGTTGCTGCCATGCAACATATTTTTATTAAAATGTTTACTCTCATTAAGCCATTGATTATTGCTATGGAAATGCATTATTAATGCTTATGCGTTATTATTAAAATTAATAAAAATAATTATGCAAATGGACAAACAATAGCAACAGGCAATTAAATGTTTATTGTTTGGCAAATTGCACAATCCGTATTAAATTAAATTACACAATGCTTAATAGTATTTTTGTTTGATTACATTAATTTACATTAAAGTTTTTATCTTGTAGAAATGTTTGCACTACTCTTGAGTAATTAAATATCTAACATTGTCTGCTTTGTCCGTTTGTTCATTTGCAAGTGGTTAAATTGTGAAATTCGCTGCGTAAATTACTAAGCCACTTGAAGCTTCATTTTGGGTCTACAGTTTTTCCTTTTTTTTCCCTTTGTTTGTTTTTATGCCTTCCTTTTTTTTTGTCTTAAAGCGGGCACAAAATAAATATTAGGCGACAGTTTTCTTTTTTTTTTTGGGTTTGCTATTCTTGAGCCTGGTAAATGCCATCATTAAAGCAGGCCACGTTTCTTGTCTAGCCAACATTTTTTTTCGCTTTGTTTTTCGCTTTGTTTTTTCTCTTTAGAGCTCTTTTCTTGTCCAAATTACTAGCGCTAATTAATTGCAAATTTTGCTTGTTTTATTTTCTTTTGCTATTTTTGGGAAGTTGATCGATGACAAAACATAAATTTGTTTGCGTGTCAATGAAGCCAAAAACAAAATAATTACATATTTATATCCCTATTTTAATAGATTGTATGAATGCGTGCCTGCTTGAATGAGTTGTATATGCACAGTTTGCTGTAAATGTCATTAAATTAATGGTAATTCTATAGTTCCTATTAAATTAGAATATGGTGTCTATATCATAATTTGACTACTTGATACATAATAAATAAATAAAATTTGCCCGGCTATATAAACTTTTCATATGTCTACATCAACATGATTTTACTTCTAAATGTAAAGTAAATAATATTTGTGAAATTTTTTGTATCTATTTCACCAAGATTCGACTTTTTAATACATACGAAGCAAATGGAAATTAAAAAAAAATATATATATAATTTTTCATGTGTCTACATCACCATGATTCGATTTCAAAATACTTACTATATTTGATGTGCACTCAGCGGTCATAGGAATTAGTATAATATCGTATTTTATTTTAACATTTATTAAAGTGAACTATAGAACATCCACTCTATGAATTAAGGTCTAATTTTATATTTATCTATGTTGTATTTATTTATTGGATATATTTACTTACAAGTTTTGATTTCGTAACTTGTAATAATAACCACATTATACTCACTTGATTGATAATGCCAACAATTTGCTTTAATACAAACGATTATATCTACTCCAATGAATTCTGAACTGATTCAAATAGAGCGTCATGATTGCGGCTTTGGTTAGTTAATACAAAGATAATATAAGCCCGAAGTTGTTAGACGTGACAATGACATTGATTTGCTAAGTTTCTGCAGCTATCAAAGATGGTTACAGACACTGTAACAGTGTCTGACAAGACGACTCTGTTGTGGCTTTAAGCCCATTAAATGTAATGCTTTGATTTAATCATCAAACCGGGACGAATGGACATCAATCTAATGGAAGTGGGCATATATAATCTAATTAAAAGGGGAGAATTATAATCATCATTCCCACTTTCTCGTCATAAATTACGCAATCTCAGCGCAAAAGGCAAGTCATTAAAATTTATGGCCATTGACCAGCCCAAGTCAATGGCAAATAAAAAGCTTTTTATTTAGATTTTTAATAGGCTTCCGCCGGCTTCATTTCGATTGTTTTGTTGTGCAAATAATGATAAGCCATTTGGGTTGCCACCCCGATAAAAAAAAAAGGATCAAGAGAGGCAGGAAAAATGTAGTAGATTTAATGCTAAATGAGAATGGGTTCGTTTATTGGCAATTAGCATATTTTTTAAATTAATTGGCGCCCAACGTGTGTCCCGTGATGCAATTTAAATGGCGCCTAAGAGGCGACTGATTGCGTGATTGCAGTGTAAACTCGAATAAAAGCAAAATATGCGTTGTGTAGACTGTCAAATACCCTAGGGAAACTTTGTTACAAATGTTGTGTCAAAATTGAAGTATATTTTCCTGTTCAAAAAGTTTGAGTGACATTTGCATCTGCTTCAAACCATAAATCAAGTAGCGTGAAAAGTTTTCTCAGCTTTTCGCCTCCATTTTCTTGCACTTTGCTTTCTTCCTATAACTCACGCTTGTTTGCTTTAATCTGCTGCAGTTTTTCCTTTACCCTTTTTCTTGACTTTTCATGCAAATTTTTCAATTGCAACTGTCAATTTATGCATTGGCATTTTAATTGAAATTTTATGGCAATTATAAAATGCATTCACCATCATTTTGCTATAACTTCAAGTTGACAAACTTTAAGTTTTAGTTGAGTAAAAAGTTTAAATAATTTATCGAGTTGACTTAAAAATTCATAAAATCAGAAATGCAAATGGAAACTTAACTACACTTCAGAGTCGTTGCTTGCTTAATGATAATTCAATTTCCTTTCAACAACTGGTTAACAATGTAATCCTCTCTCAGTCTGGCTTTTTGATGATGCTTTTATGTGATTTTCATGGAAATCTAGTAGATTTTAAATGGCAGATGAAAGCTGTGAGTTTAGACACAGTTGTCATATATTTATGTATAATTTTAAGCGTTGTCATTGTCATTAAAATATTTTAGTTTAGCTTAGAAAAGGGTTCTTAAGTTTGTTGTTAGTTTTCAGTGAAGTATTAAAGGATTCTAAGCTTGTGACAAAATATGCAAGTCTGGACATATGAATAACTGAATCTCAGAGACTATAATAAGAGTTAGAGAAGATTTTATTTATTTTAGTATTTTACCACATCCATATCTGCTTAAATTTACTGAAAATTTCAACTCGAACGGTTAAAAGCAAAAATGATAACTGAGTAAGAGTTATAGTTGAAAATATTTCGAACCGAAAAAATCGTTTCCAAAAAAAAAAAAGTCCACTAAAATCGAATAATAGTTTTTGAAAATATATCTCAACCAAACAGGGACAATTTTTAAAATAAAATGTATAAAATAACAATATAATGTTAATTTTCATAAAAATATTAAAAAACAACTAATTTTTAAAGATAAAAATAAGAAATAATTATTAAAATTCAATCTTTATTTCAAAATCATAATATAACTCTTACTTTCAAGTTTTATTAAAACATCAAAAAAAAGAGTTGTTTTTCAATGAAAAAAATATTATATTTAATTTAGACATTTTAATTAAAAAAATAGAAATTTGGTATTGTTCGTTTGATCAAAAAATATAAATATTTTTATTTAAAACAAATCGAAATATAAAGGTTATATAATACTGCGTTATAAATTATTTCCGTTCAACTCGTTCATTTTTTTAGATATGAATTTTTAAAATAACCTTCCGTCTCTTTTATTTTCGAGCACCTTGGCTGTAGTGTTTTTTCTTGTGTCAAATTTTGTTTTTAAATAATTTTTGTGCTTGTAAAATCATGTTAGAAAATGTTTTTTAAGTTTGTTTAAGGTATTATTTTACCTCTCAAGGACCTGAGTCTGGAGTGGCATATTTTAATGTAATTGTTGAAAGAAGCATGTAAACAGCTGCCAAAGTTTTGCCAGCTACTTAATTAAATTTTCAATTGATTTTAGACATGCGCCGAGAGCTGCAGCGTTTTTTGACTGCCCCCCTGAAGTTGCAACTTGCAACTTGCAACTTGCCTGCAGCAACAGCTGCATCAACAGGAAGTGCATTGAGCTTACAGTTAATGGAATTGCATGTTCATAAGTTTCATAACAAGTTCATGTAATTTGTAATTTGTAATTACATTGTTTCATGCTGATCAATATAAAATACACAAAATAAACAATTGTTTGATTTTAATTAAAATCAAGTATACGCCGCGTTGCATGCCAAAAAGGTCAACTGATTGTAATAAGTGCCACAGTATCGAGTTGTTAGCTTTAATTACTCACTCTCATTTCCCATTTGCCGTTTTCCTTTTGTTGACAACTACCTTCTAGTTTCAGTTCGATTTCCATTTTGTTTTTCCTTCCAAGTTTCGCGCAGTTCTCTGAAAATTTACTGCAAAGTGCCACTGGACATTCAACAATCGAGGACTTTACCGCAATCCTTAGATCCCTTTTGTAGTTGGAACAATTGCAGGTTCAAGGACTTTAATTTTTTCACAGCTTAAGGTGGAATTATCTGTCGCATGGCTTATGTTAATAAGTTCCTTGAGATTTTTAGCTGAAATCTGTATAATCAGATACGTATTATTTACAGGATTCCAAAGGAAATCAACTCAAATTGAGTATTTATGCAGAAATTTGAAAATTACATGAAGTTGAGCTGATGTTATCTTAATAGACTGGGATTTGTACACAGACTGTGAGCAATAAGACAATTCTGATTTGGGATAAAATAAGAATTCGTGTAGAGGAAAATCTCTGTCTCTCTTTGTTTTTGGAAGGAAAATCTCAGCAGCTGGTTTTTGTAGCTCATGTAGCTGTTAACCCGACACACGCATCAATCATATCCTCATTCGCATTTCTGACAGTTGAACAGCAATGAGCATTGAAATCCTTTCAAGGGCAACATCAACTTTGAACTTCAGCTGCTGCAGCTGCTTCTTTGCCTCAAGGATTCTTCAATGTTCTGGAAAATGGAGGGTAAAGATTGAAGACTTCAACGCCAAATGAATTTAGCGCAGTTTGGCTATAAAGCTAACAAATTAAGCAAGTTCTTCTACGCAGTGTTGACAACCCAGCTTTTTTCATGTCAAATCTGACTTTTTTTTAAAGCTATATTGCCGGAAAAATTACAAAAAACAAGCGGACAGCGGGAATTCAAATTATTTTTATATGCGTTTTAATTTTTTTATTTAAGTTTTAAGCACCAACAAAAATATAATTAAAATTAAAAAAATAAAGAAATACCCATTTCAATGAAGAACTTCAAGAAGATATTGAAAATGTGTAAAAAAAGTATTGAATATTTTTAAAAACTAAGAACATAGTTTATATTTTATATTATTACATATTTTTTATTATTAAGATTTTTTTTGTTAAAATTTTCAAATTTTTTTTGTATTTTTCAACTAAACATACATTTTTTTGCCTCTCTAAAGTTGGCAGCAAGAAGGTATTGAATATTTTTGAAAACTTAAAAAACAATTTTTTATATATATATTTTTTTCTTAAACTTTTTTTTTGTTCTAGATGTTTTTGATGTTTTTCACATTAGACAAACCTTTTTTTGCTGCTCAAATGTTGGCAGCACTGTTTCTATGTGACATAATTTGAATCACTTTATCTCCCTCTCACTCTGGCTGTAGCTATGTTTACAAATAGTGTGTGTGTCTCTCTCACGCGTTAAAACGCGTTTGCAGTTCAAGTGCAAATTACATTTGGGCTCCCAATACACACAAACACACTCACACACACACACAGACACATAGACAATAAAGGGGCTTAACTGGCACAACAACAGCAACCGCAACAACAACCAAAACAACAACAACAACAAGGAGGACAATAGCATAATGTCAACACCATGACAGCTACAAATAAGCGTGGCCCAAAATGGCGGAAGTTGTTATGCAAATTTCCTATCAAATTTGTTTTGTGTGCCTGCTTCACGCATTTTCATTATTTGCACAATGGTTGTTGTAGCTGCCATTGTTGTTGTTGTTGTTGTGATTGTTCGATTAATGCCCATGTGTATGTCACGTGTGTATTAAGCCTTAAAGCTCAAAAATATGTCATACAAGTAAACCAAAAAAAAAAAAAAACAAAAATACCCAAAGTAAAGCTGCAGCTTTCAGATTTTAATTCCAGGCAAACGCTTAAATGGTCGCGAACAGGTAAAAACGATACACAGGTAAACGAATGCTGCAGTTGGCCAAGCACAAAAGGCAACACACAAACACACACACACACACACTACACTTTAAAATGCACACGCTCGTCTTTTTTCTAGCCATAGTTAATATAGCCCCAGGGCGAATAGTTGTTTCTACTTTAAAAACTAACAAAAAGTGCTGAAAAAACTAGTCAACAATATTTAAATGAAAGCTTTCAATGAACTTTAGTGTTTTTTAAAGATTTTCTTAATTAAATATATTATTTAATATTTAAATTTTCTGAAAGTTCCTCCAAGTAACACATTTTTTTTTGAAATTTATGCATTTATGAAAAATTAATCAAGTTAAACTAATAAATGTTTTAAAATATAAATTCGAAGGTTTAATTTAATTTATCACAATTTTCGAATAGATATTTTTTGTAAATATATTGATATTTACCATTCAATTCACTTCTTCAGAGTAAAATATTAAAGAAGTATTAAAAGTAAAAAACAATACTTAAATTAAAAAAAATATATATTTGCTAGAGATGTTACCAAGCTGACTGCAACCTGCAGCTACTCTAACTTACACTTTTCAGCTTTTACAAAAAAATAAAAATAAAACAACAACATAATATTGCACATATTCGTGAGAGTTTTTCTTGAGTGTGCTGGCAATTTGCCTGTGTGTCACACGCGTCGTATGCGTAATATGCATATATATGTATGGGAGCCGCATGTTGCATGGTTTGAAAAATTCTAATAACATTTTTGGCTCTAAGCGAAGCGAAGCTCGTTGCCAATTTCGTTGGCTATGCAAGCAGCTTGTTGGCCCTTAATTAAGCCAGTTAGTTGTTACACATACGCCCCGTTGCATCCAAGACAATTTACTTGAAAATTTCTTTTCTCCTTTTTTAAATTTTTTTTTGTTTCTTTCGCTGACGGCTAAAAGTTGCTGTCGATGGCTTAACGGAAAACGGAAAAACTGTGCTTTAATTGTACTTTCGTACTTACCAGTTGCCAGTTGCCAATGGCCGAAAGTACCAACAGATTAATTAACTGCTTTTTTCGGCAAAGTTTTTCCAACAAACTGCCGGCCGAGCTGTGAGTGGGTAACGAGTTCAAGAGTTGGCCTGGCTTTAAGCCTGATCGCACACGAAAATCTCCTCTTTCTCGCCAGTTTGCTTATCCTCCTTCAATCTTTCCCTCTCCTTCTCTGTGTGTGCATTACAGTTTAAACTCAATTTGCCGCCAGGCTGACAGTCGACACAACAACAAAAACACTTAAAGGGCAACAGGCACTAAACATATGTGTGTGTGTGTTGTTTGTGTGTGTGAGTGTGTGCTTAAATGTGTGTGAGAAGTTAGACAGCTCTTAGCTCTTAGACAGGTGTTGAGAATGGCGTCAAATTGTTTCCTGCCTTCAGAAACTGTTAGTTGCTCAAAGAATGAGTAAAAGTTAGATAGAGACAATAGATAGATAGATAGAACTATTTAAGTTGTTAATCAATTATGTTTATTATATTTATTAGAGCTGTGGCAGATTTCAATCAAGCTCAAGTGCAATAACATCTTTTATATAAAAATTTATTTATTATGAGTCACTTTTATTGTTTACAGCTTGCAGAATTTCTTATTAATTTAAGCAATATACAAATTCTAATTTTATTCAATTCTAAATTCAAAATTAAGTAACATGCATTTATTATTAAGTTAAAAAATTAATTCAAATATAATGGATTTAAGTTGATAATTTATTTTCAATAACAGTTAGATTTACGCATGAATTATTTTAAATTATCTTAAATAATAAAATAATTTTTTATTTATTTAATGTAGACAAAAATCAGTCAACATAAAATAATTTTTTAATTTCCAAATAAAATTATATTCTTTAAAACAAATTTATTTAAAGTATAAACTAATAAATTAGATTTATTCAATTGCATTTTTACAATACTGTTTACATATAGCATCTTAATTAATCTTAAAGAGTTGTCTCCCAATTATTATTTAAATTATTATTTTTTAGGCATTAGTGATGCATTTTTCTTATATGCTCATTTATTACAATATTTTTTATACCACTTAATTTAAGCTTGAAATAAATTACTTAACTATTTATATAAAATATGTGTATATAGGTACTTATTTTATTTATTACAAAACTATTTATAGCTTCAAGCACTTAGTACTTGTTTAAATAACAATAGCAATATTTTTTTTTACTTATATTTTAATTTATATAGCAGTTAGGGTTATAATAGAGTGCAATTTCATTTATTTAAGTAATATATATATTTTCATTTTGTTTGTTTAGATACAAGAATTATTTGAGTTAGCTTGAAGAACTTTCTCCATCAATTTAAGCATTTATTTTATTATGATTTATATCATTTCATTGCACAACTAAGCGGTTTATGTGCTGTTCCTGTGACAACCGACTTGGAAATATGTAAAACCTTTCCCCAACTACCATTTACTCTGGGGAAACTTGCTCTGGATGCCACAAAGATCAAAGGCGTATTTTTTTGTATTCTCAAATGTATTTTCGTACCTTATGTTTTTGGTTTTAAGCCTTTCAAACAAAGTTCAAGTTACATTTTGCTGAAACCACAGTAAAATAATTGTCGTCATGTTGTTTGCCAAAATTTAGCTAGTTTCATTTGGCAACCAAGGCACACACACACACACATACACACACTCACATACACACACAGCAAAGTAAATACAAGAAACATTTAATATCATTGGATAAATGTGAAAATATTTGAAAATAAAATCCAAGAAATATGTCAAATTTTATCTAGCATGAAGTAAAGTGAGAGAGAGAGAGATATAGTGGGAGTGAGGCAGGCGGAAATAAAGTCACGTTTCTTCGGTAGAGGGCGCTTTAGTATTGGTTTGAGTGCAGGTCCTGTTACCAATTTCAAATGTAATACAGTCATCAAGGCAGCTACACACACACTAACACATACAGCTGCAGTTGAAATTCACAAATCTGATCTAATTTACTGCAATTGCAATGTTTGCCATCTGGAATACAATGGAAAACTTTAATGACTTTTGATGCGATTTAATGAAATTTGACCATTTTCTTTTGATTTTTCTTTTGTTCCACAGTCGCATTTCCTTTCATTCAAGGACAAGTATTTGCTGGTTCTTACCTGTTTCTGTTTTCAGCATTATTTTGGCTTATTGTTTGGAAAATTTATTTTCACTCACTTGGCATATTTCAAGTCACGATTTGACCTCGAGATATTTGTATTTATTAGCATTCGCATTTATTTCTTACTTAATTGCATTCATTCGATCGATTACGATCTAGTCAGACAAGTGCTGAAATTTTAATAAACAGCCTCAAATAATTGCTGGCAAATTGCATTAATTAATAATTAATTCGACATGCCATGCACTAAATACACCCCGATTATCCTGCTACTGCCACAAACATTTATCACAAAAAACCAAAAAATTAAGATAAAGTAGTAAAAACGCATAAGTCGACTATGAAATACCCTTTTGATTTCTTTCACACACAAATTTATATGCTTGAAAAAAAAAAATGAAACTGATTAACAGAATAAGATAGATATAAAAAAAATATATTTTTTAAAAATGGGAAAAATATGCAAATAATAGCTTAAATGAAATATAAAGAAAACGAAAAAAATTTCTGGTTTTATTGATGTCACAAATTGGAAAAACTTTTTATATCCTTGTCAAAAGACTTACTTGACATACTAAATATTCTCATAATATCGAGATTTATTATATCCAAAAAGATATACCTATTTTTGGTGTCCATTTTCAAAGGGTACAGGGTATTGTAATGCCAAAATGAATGCAAACCAGGGGTACAAACATAAACAGGTCTTCGTTTTGCTTTTACTTCATACAAGCTGCAGCCCTGGGAAATTTCTCTTTCCAAAAAGCCTACACTCTCAGTAATTTATGTTCATACACATCCGGTTAGTTGCCAACAACATCAACGATAACAACAACAACACCTACAACATCTGCGATAACAACAAGGACAACTAAAATGTTGTGGCAACTTCACTTAATTAACATGTTTAATGCCATTTTTTTGTAATACATATTATTTTGTACGTTTTGACCAAGTTTTTTTTTTTTTTGTTGGCTGATGGCCATTGACGTCGAGGACATGGCTCATAAAGCAGCGGACTGTTGCCACGTCCCCTTTTGTTGGTTGCGAGTAAATTATAAACATCAAACAATGTTCGACAATTTTCCTCATTTTTTTTTGGTGGCTTTTACAGGTAATGGAATCCAGTCGAGTTAAGCCAAGCGTAGAGCTTAAAGCCGTGACTACTGAAGCTGCTGCTAACTGGGCTTAAATGTTGTACCTAACCATTAGCAGCACGAATGTTGTATACTCTAATGGAGTGTACTTATGATATTTTATTTTACTAGGAACCATAACCAGGGAATCAAATCAATACAATTTTGGTTCCCTTCAATCCGAAACAACGAGTCAAGTGTTGTCAAAATGTTGTTTTATACTAATTAAGATGTAAGGAGATGTATAAAAGTGAAAACTTGACATTGAAGTTTGTGAAATTTCCAAATTTCAAAGGAGCAATGATAATTGAAAAATAATAAAATTTTCTAAATGAACAAAAATTAAATACAGAATCAATTAAGAGGCAAAACTATGATCAAAATGATATTCCGCTTGAGAATCGGTTAAGTTTTTCCAAAGTTATGACAGTTCGAAGTTGGTCAGACTTTCGATCTAGCAACTTTACAAGTCAAAATATTTCTTAATTTTGACATGGTTTTTTACAGAAAAATGAAAGGTCTCAGAATCAAGTTTGAAGTGTTGTTTTATAATAATGACGACATAAGAAGTTGATAAAAAGTGAAAACTTGAGATTTAAAATTTTGAAAAAAATATTTTTCGCGAAAAGTCAAAGGGGGGAGTACATGATATTTTAAAAAAAAATTTTGAAAATTAAAAATTTTTTAAAGTTAATAATTTTTATATGCAGATTCAATTTAGAGACTTAATTATGATAAAAATGACATTCCACATTTAAATCGGTTAATTTTTGACAAAGTTATGGACGTTTAAAGTTAACGAAACCTTTGACCTAGCAACTTTACAAGTCAATATATTTCTTAGTCTTGACATGATTTTTTACAGAAAAATGAAAGGTCTCAGAATCAAGTTCAAAGTGTTGTTTTATACTAATTACGATGTAAGGAGTTGATTAAAAGTTAAAGCTTGAGATTTAAAATTTTGAAAAAAATATTTTTTCCGAAAAGTCAAAGGGGGGAGTACATGATAATTTTGGGAAAAATATTGAAAATTTAAAAATTTTTAAAGTTAATAATTTTAATATGCAGAATCAATTTAGGAACTTAATTATGATCAAAATGACATTCCACATCTAAATCGGTTGAGTTTTGACAAAGTTATGGACGTTTAAAGTTGGCAAAACCTTTGCTTTTGGCATATATTGGCAGATATGTACTTACGTATGCATCTTGTTTAGTTCCATAGCTGTTATTCCGTGATTTATACAGTTTTCACTCTCAAAAGCTTAGAATAAACGGGAAGTTTTCACACTTCCATCTACTGAAGGTCTCTCATGCTGATGGATATTTAGGCTGTCTTTTGACTTGGAGTCGTTTCCTTTTAAAGGCGAAACTAATGCGCAAAGCTTAAGGATACTGCGACAACAATTTCAGACTGTTGATCCTGACTAGTCTGAAAATTGACAGTTACACAGAAAAGCGGCTAAAGAGACGATTCCACTTTATTTGTTGTGTGTGTGTGAGTGTGTGTGTGTTGGCCAGAAAAGCAATTATTTGTAGACATGAACCTTTGAGTGTGTGTGTTAGGTTTTATCTATTTCGTCGAACCAGCTCATGAATTAAATAGGTCTACACATTAAAACATGACATTCCATTAGCCATTAGTTTAATTGGCCTGGAATTCGATTAAATGATTCCTCTCAATGTGCTTTGGCATTTTGCTTGATTAACTCAACTGAAAATTCCATTTTCATTTCAAATTGCTAGCCCAATTCAACAACATAATTATTATTTATACTGAGCACAAAACTGAAACTGAACTTAACAAACTAAGGGTAGAAATATGTGCATTCGCATTCTCTGAGCTGCAAGTGCCATAAGTGGCAAGTTAAACAATCCACTCGTCTCGGAGCGGTGCAACATGAGTAGGGGAAGGAGTGGTGGAAATTATTGAGCACTGTAAGCTGCTTGCACAAAGCGGCAACTAAAGAAGCAATGAGCTGAATGCCTCAAGTCAAGTGTAATCTATCTACAAAGTGTACACTACTAAACTTAATGAAAAAGTGCGGATTGAATGTTTCAAATCGATTCCTTTTTTTTCATATGATGTATTTTTCTCTTCTTCTTTCTTCCTGAGACATGAAGGCTACAAAAACTTGACATACATCCAAGTGTATTTAAATTGTAAAAATTAGTGGAGACAAGAAATTTAAAGTCACGCCTAGATATTAATATTATCGATATTTGTTTGCCAAAAATATTAATAAAATTTACTATTTTTCATATTGATATTGTAAAGCACCAACAACAGCTGGTTGTGCTTTGCCCACAGGGGCCCCATAAGGGCCCCCAGGGTATTCTGTCGAATGATTTTTTCAATCTTAATGCACGTTGTTCAGATATTTGTACGGACTGCTTTGACAGAATTTATACCAAGTTTTAGCTTAAACTGTTTGGGAATTGTAATTTTTCTGCTAGTTTTTGTTGCCTATCATTTAAGCGACATTACTGACCTCTTTGGCTTAGGAGGAGCAACTCCTAGCAATATGGCAGTGCAATTCCATCAAGTTTTTTACGGTTCGAAGCCCACTCGCGTCAATCATAAATTTAAATTGTTTTTTTTCGCCATTTATTTAATTTTTTGTTTTTTTATTATTAATTCCATTCTTAGTTGTTTGTTTGTTGCTGAATTGAATAGAATAAATACATCGACAAAAGCAAAGCTTAACGAATATATCGCTGTTGTTGATATTATAAGCACGGTTGCCACTTAATTAAATAAAAAAGCGCCAAAAAAATGTTTAAGAAGAGCCAATTTCACTAAAAAAGAGCCAATTTCATGAAAACTACACAGTTTTTATAAAACAACCTAATTAATTGCAAAACGGAATTTTTAAATTAACATTAACATTGAGAATTTCAGTGCAATGGTACAATACATTTATATTTTATTAAATAACATTAACATTGAGAATTTCAGTACAATGGTACAATACATTAATATGGTCGGGAGCGATAAAATAAAGATCTAAATTACATTCTTAATAGTTTGCAAGAAACTCTTGATTTAATAAACCAAAAAAAAAGCCAATTGCAATAAAAACGTGCCTTTGCGCCAACTGGTAAAAAAAGCCAGCTTTGGCGCAAAATCGCTAAATGTGGCAACCGTGAGGTTTTCGATGTTAATATCGATACTTTAATTGCCGATAACCATGCCTACTACAAAGAAAAGCAGAGAAATATGACATCTACAGGTTTCAATTGTTGTCTGCTAATTGTTCTTTCATTTAAATCTAATATGCAAGGGGAAACAACGAGGCACGTACACTTGGAGTGCTCTGATGCGAATGCGGCACGTTGCCATGACATTATTGTGGCCCTTACCATAAGGAATTTACAGCCAGCTGTTGAATAAGCTGCACTTAACGACGCATGACTTGCAGTCCTTTCCCCACTTTGACAAATTCACTTTGTCTGCCTGAGACAAAGTTTTTCAATCAATTTCATATGAAAAGTTTTTACCACACACACACAAAGGCTGACAGTTCTTAATAAAAAGATAAAAGAGCCGTTATTATAATTAAGCATAAGCACGCTTCAGTGCCAACATATACCCAAACTACTTTCCTCTATACACTCTCTAAATTAAACAATTGAAAAATTTCTCTAAGCAAGTTTAAGTTTGACATTCAGTTCAGATCTCTGGCAGATAACTTTATGTGCTCTTTGCTCTTCCGCTTGCAATCATTTTTCGATTTAGCTTTCCATCTAACTGGGCCTTAAGTTTCGCAGTCGCAACACGTTTCAATAATGGCCAAAATGGCCAGCTAGCTAGTCGGCAAATGATTGCCGACTCGTCTGTGTTTTATACACGTTATAGAATTGCAATTTATGCTTAAAAGAAAACTCAACTTTCAATATTTGGCTCAGCAACCATAGGATATATAGACTTATAAGTTTGTGACAATGTCTGTATGCCTTTTTAAGCAACTGGATATCAGAGATTATAAGAGTTATAAAATTCCGAATTTTTCTGCATTAAATTAGAAAAAAAATCGAATAGCTTCTGCAATTTTTAAGCCACAGAATGTGTGAAATTTGGCGGACGTTTGCTGAAAATTTCATCTCGATCGGTTAACAAACAGTTAATACAATTGAGATATCGTTATGAATTTTTAAATACAGGTCCAACAAACAAAATATTGCTTTTGATGCCGACGCAGGCGACGGTTCGAGTCCCGCTGGATCCAAAACTTAATTTTATTTTTATTGTTTTTTTTTTTTAAATTTTGCTATTAAATTTATTGTTATTAAATTTATGTCCTATTTGATTGCATATTTGTCTGCAATTTGTTGTTACAAAAATTGGTTTCAATATAAGTTTTTCACTTATTATGATTAAACCGATTGGCAGCAAAGCTATATGTACTGGGCATCTAACAGTCGAGCATCTCGACTTTAGCGTTCTTACTTGTTTTAATTGAGATAAGAAAATTAACGGCTATTGTGGTTCTTATTGCAATTTAAACTGTCAAAACAAAGTCATTTATAATACAATTTCTTGAATTATGGCAGCAGTTTCACGGAAGTTGTTGAAATTAACAGAAATTAGAAAGTTAGCAACATTAAATTTGGTTAATTAATGTAACAGCTTTTCGGCCAGTTCAGTTAAGGTTATTATCAAACGATTGATGAGCTTAAGTTCTGTTGGAAAAGTTCGTTTGGTGTTTAAAGTAAAGTAAAAACTGGAAAAGGCGTTGGCCTATAATACTCGACTTTAACTTATTGTACTTAAAGTACAACTTATTGTTGTCTTTCTAAAGTTGCGCATTGTTTTTTTTCTTCTCTCAAATATTTTTTTTCTTTGGGGTCCCCTTTTTTTGTTAGATATAAATGAAACATTATTAAAATGTTTATAAATTGTTGTTAGCGTGCTCTGAATTATTTTATGTGTGGCTTTTCCCGCTGTGACTTTAAATTTTTCGTTTTGGCTTAATTTGAAATTATTGAAAAACTTATTAAATTGCTAATGCAAATTATTTTTACATGCACAGAAAGCCTTTGAATTTACAACTTACCCAGACAGTGACAGAGACACAAAACAATTCATATTGTATTTCGCTTTATTAAATAAGTCATAAATTTTAAGCCTTGCATAAATTACAATATTTATTATGTATATAAAGTACTTAAGATTAGTAAACTTAATTTAATTAGATCGACAAACAACGTTATTGATTATTATTATTGTTTAATACAAACAAAATGGCAACCTTTTCAATTAAATTACATTTATCGTTCTAAGTTTATATCGTTCTTTAGTTATATTAATTGCTAATTATGAAACATTCGTTATCGTTGTGATTAATAATTCTAAATTGTTGAAAACAAGAGCAACAAACAAATCGCATTTATTTTTCAAAAGTATTATTATCTCGAATTGAAAATATTTGCTGGGGCTCAATTGCAAACATTTCCATCCTGATTATAAATGATTTATAAGTGTGTTTCGTTTATTCTATATGCATATTTCATAAATTAATGCAGCCTTCTTACTTATCACTTAAAATTCTAGAGTTAAACAGTCGACACTCGCGATTTCAACAACAATAATTTCAATAATATATATATCATTTTTATTGGCATACTACAGAATTTACAGTGCTTGTAATTAGTACTAAAAGCAGTACTATTTTCATTAACACTAAAAAACTTCGAAATTGTAAATATTTCTGCAAATTATTTGGCCAAACACTGCAATTTTCTGAGCCAATTATTTTAAATCAACTTGCAGCTAAAAACTCAAATACAACAAATTTTAACTGTACATACGTTTTATTATACGATTTTCAATTATTTAAATATATTATTTACATGAAATAGTTTCTAAAAAAATTCGTTATTATTTATTTTTGTGGGCCAACTTGTTTTGCATATTTGCAACGTCGTTTGCTGTTTAAATCCAAATCAAATGCATACAAAAATGCGTTATCTGTCTGCTTAGTAATTCTGTTTGACGAGTGAGGGGTAAAGAGGGGCAGGTGACAGAGCAGGGGGTGTCCTTGTGCGCCAAAAAAAAAGATATATTCGCTGTATATCTATATTTGGCAATGAGCTGTAAAACGAAAGCCATCGGTGCGTGTGAATGATGTGGAATATTTTTGCGTGTTTTTTTCCAGGGACCATAAATGTTATAAGTAAAATATAAAATACGATAACAATTTTTGTCCACTATATTCTTAAATTTTTATAAATATAATAATATAATTGTTATTTCTTAGCTTTCAATGTCAAAAATAGCTTTTACTCGTAGAATTAAAATAAAAAAATTTTACATAGGAAAAAAAATATTTCTTACTAAAAATATTTTTTAAAAAAAATTCAAATTTCACATTCTTTTTGTAATAATTTTAGTATAGGTGCGCTAAAAACAATCATGAATTTTGGTGTGTTTTTAACAAATGTAAATGTTTTAAGTTAACTATATGTAAATTAAACTTACGATAATAAATATTTTAAATTTCTTAAGATATAATTGTCCTTAGCTATTAATATCAAAAATAAATGTAATTTTTATTTCTTAGCTTTTATTTCAATATCAAAAATATGTCTTAATATTAGAATTAAAAAAAATAAAAATAAAAGATATAAAATAAAATGAAAATGGAAATATATAAATAAAAATTGCTAATTTATTTGTTTGTTCAAGTTTTGTTTTTAGTCCCTGGTTTTTTCTGTATCGCTTTTCGTTGTTTTTTTTTTTTTTATTACAAATGTACGTAATATGCAAAACGCCCTAATGTATGCAATAGTTTATTGTGTGCACCAATAAATAATTTATCAACCGTTAAGTGTGTATGTGTGTGGTTGTTGTTACAGTTGGACCAAAAATACGAGTAGAGTATAGTACTTATCATATCTTACATAAAAGCTATACGAAACTCATCACGTCACAATGGGAGTCAGAGTCTGAGGCTGAGGCTGAGTGGTTGGATCCACAACAGTGCACAGCTGATGGTCTATGGCACCACTGGCCTTGTCCACAACCACAACAATTGCCTGGAACTGCTTTGAATTCCTCATTTCAGTTACATTTGCTCTGTTGTCCGCTTGTCGACGCCTCAGGACACTGAGAAGGCGACTGCGCAATCTGTTGTGGTTGCGTTCAGCAGCAGTGGCACCACTCAATGGTGGTTTTTGCTACAGATTCGTCACTTGGGTGGTGTTGGTTGTAGTGGCAGCAAGTGTCACCACTTGCGGCTGCCTCTGCAACGCTGTGTGGCATTTGTCCGGTGCAGCTGCCACAGCTGAACGCTGCAATCCATCCGCTCGTGTGGCAGCCACTTCATCCTGTGCCACCGGCATCCACTTGTCCAGGAACTTGGGGCGAAACAGCAGCGTGAAAGTGCTGCGAAATTGTTTGCTCATCGAACAGTAGAGTATGAAATTGATGCTCGAATTAATCAAAGCCATTACGTCTATTACATCACCTGGGGATCAAGTAAAAAACCATGATAAATTAATTAAAATAGGAGTTATAACAAAATTGTAAGGAAGGAAAATAAATGGTTGAATAGTCTTACTAAACTATTCTATATTATTTTATTAAATTATTTCATGTATTTATCGTTGATAACATTCAAAATAAAATTGTACATAAATAATTAAATTTATTTAGCGTAATAAAATAAAAGTTTATTATCAAATTGTGCGTAAATAGTTATTTTCGATAATTAATATTAAGTTGAATTCATTAAATGTATTTTAAATGTAAGAAATATTCGAAAAAAAAGTTTCTTATACATTAAAAAATTCCTTTTTTTTGTATATAATATATCGTACAGTTTATCAAAATTCCCAAAAAAAAAAGGTTAAATTGAAGGGGGCACCCGGATTTGAACCGGGGACCTCTCGATCTGCAGTCGAATGCTCTACCCCTGAGCTATACCCCCAGTTGAACGCCTCCAACAAGGAGTTGTTGTCGATCTCACAAATCGTACGTTGAGATAAACAAGTAAGAAAGAGTAAGATAGCTATAGTCAAGTCCCCATTAAAAATTACAGGAACTTACAACGCTTGTAAACATGAAACAGACATAAATTTTGTTATAATATATAAGCGACTAAAATAAAACTTAGAAGGATTTTTGATAAAACTAAAAGAAAGTTGTGTTTGAGTTTCCAGATTTTTAAGGGCAGCAGAAACTGTGATAACAATTAAGAAGAATCTTAAATTTTAGAAGAAACAATTTCTAGGTTACAGACGGACAGAGGGATATGCTTAGATTTATTCATAGATAGATAAAAGAAAGAATATAAATTTTTCCTCCCCGTTATGATAAAATGATAAAATTCTAAGAAAATGCTCTAATATTGTGGGCATATTTTTTGAAACAGTTTCTGTGATCCAGGTGCTCAAACAGATATATATTTAATCCTCTATTATATATATTACAAGCAAAGTTTTTCATACTAAACAATTTTCTCAACGTGTGCAATTTGACTCTGAATTTGACCCACTTGCAGTTGGAATTTCGCAAAACGCCGCCTGATTAAATTGTGACAGCTATGTTGTGTGAAAATTTCAGCCTGCTAGGTCTTATGGTTTGGGCTGTGCAAAGATCAGTGAGTCAGTCAGTCAGGACAAAGAATTTTATATATATGGATAACAAAGTTGTTATATTCCGGTCTTTGAGTAAAGGGTATAAAAAGGTAGCAACTTACTCAGTTTTAAATAGCACTGCATGAGGAAGGCATCGCCCAGCACCGTGTTGAGCAATCCCATAATACCCTGTGGAAACTCGGTGATGAGGAAGAGCAACAGCACCGCCAACAACATGCGAGTGGTGCGATCCGTTTGTTTCTCCTTCTCCAGTGTTTTGCTGTTTTTCCGAGGTCTTTCCGTCGACTTGCCATTGATGGCAGATTTATTGCCATTGCTCGGTGCCGGTTTGCTCGTCAATTTCTTGCGTCTTCGCTTCGCCTCGAGCAGCGCCAGAATGAGTCGTACCGAGAGTATGGTTAGTGCAAAACAGGGTATCAATTTGATGAGCACACTGTAGATGAGAAATGTGGCATTCTGCAGGGAGACATTGTGTAAAGCCAAATCGCTGTGATAAAGTCGATACACAGTCACATTGCGCACCACCAAAGTGGGTGGCATTGGTGTTGTAGTTGTTGTTGTTGTTGTTGTGGTGCTGATGTTGCTGACATTTAACCACTGTGTCTCGTTGCTGGGCGTGGCATTTAAGGCAGCCACCAACTTTTGTTCGTTGCTGTAATCGATGACAAACTGTGTCAGCGGAATACTATTAATCACTTTTCCCTGCACATTCAACTGATCCAACCACTCTGTAATATCATAGATGAGATAAATTGATGGTGACACCACCAACACACACACCACATACGCCGTTGTTATTGTTATTATTGTGGTTCTCATGCCGCACCACACACGATTCTTCTGCGGATAACCCACGGCAATATAACGCCACACAGCCAATGTGACTGTCAGCCAAATGGAAATCGTATGCGATACTTGGGCAAAGATCGAATGGAACTTAATGAAGCACGCCCAACTGTAACTCAGCTTATCCTCCCTCGGCAAACTGTCCGTCAGTATATAATCGTGCACCGTATAGGGTATGTACTCCAACATCACAGCCAAGTCCGCGACTGCCAGACCCGTGAGTATCGCATTCGTTGGAGAACGCATCTCTCTTCTGGTCAGCACTATAATATTGAGTGTATTCGCTATGGTTCCCAGTATGCACACAACCAATGAGACATAGCCATGCATATTCTTGTAGCTGAAAAGAGAAAAGAAAATATGCAAATAAGTGCTAGGATTTTTTTAAAATTAAACCTGAAAAACATTAGAAATTAAAGCTCTTAGAACAAAATTTTGTATTATCAAAATCATTTTTAGTTCCTATTTTGTATTGTATTTTCCACAATCAGCGTATTTTACCAGAACACAAAATATTGAATAGAAATTTTTGAGTTATAAAATATTTTTACTATAAAATTTAATTTTAGCTCTTATTTTGGATCAGTTTTTAAAAAAGTGCGATACACTTATTTATAAGTTTTATTAGTTAATTATTTATTATTTTCACTTTTATTTTTCAATGTTTATGTACATTATTTAATGCATTATAATTTTTAATTATTTTTTTTATACTTTATTTTCAACACTTTACGCTGTTTTCACTATGTTAGATGTTGGTTGGTTTTAGTTTAGTGTGAAACACTAAGGATTTAGAACTCAGAGAAACTCAAATTATTTAGAGCTTATTATTGGAGTTTTTAATTTTATTTCGCTAGCAATTTCTCAGAATTAGATAATCAGTTTTGTTTTCAGTTTAGTAAAAATAACCACGTTATTAGAACACGCACTAACTCAATTTATTCAGAATTTATAACCTGAAAAGTTTTGACTTGAGTTTTCAAGTGAATTAGATATATTGAAATTCAAGTTTTCAGTATGTTATTAATTCGCTAGCGATTTCTCCAAATTATTATTATTATTTTCTATTTTGTTTTCAGTTTAGTGCGAATTGCAATTTATAATTTTATTTTACTAGTGAAGTCCTGTATTTTTTTTTAAGGTTAATAATTATATCTGCAAAAAAAAAAATTGAGCGCACAACATAATTTTTGCATTAATTTTAATTTGAAAAAAAATAATCCAGAATTTTGAGCATTACGCTCGAAAAAGTGATTTTTCTAGCATATTAAATTTTATCAATCTATTTAATTAAAATACTATTTATTTAAATGATTTCTTACTTTTCAATATTTAAGTTATTTGATTTTTTCACTTTTTGTTAGAAATTTTAATAATTTTATTTTTGTTTTTAAGTTAAATTTACATTTTATTTTAAGCTTTAAGTAACTCTAGGTCAACTGTACTTAGTTGACATTTAATAAAAAAAAAATATTTAATTTTAATATATATATTAAATATTAATTTTAATTTAATTTATATTCAACTTTAATTTGATATGTCTGTTTGTTATGTTTGTTTGGTTTGTCAAATTTATTTGCAAATTAATTAACTCATCTTATTTTTATTGTTGACCATATAAGTAATAAGTAAATCTAATATAGGAATAAATTTGTAGAAGTAGTATTCAAATTTAATCCCTGCTACTGTACGCCTCTGAATATTCACGCATTTAGGATGCCTTTAGGATTTGCTAGCTATAAATGTCACCTGAATTGGACTTGGTCTCAGTTTAATTAGTTAAGCCTTCATTAATGCGTGCTCGCTGTGGCCGGGCGTGAAATTCAAACACTGACTGTCTGCTTTGGCTTTGGCAATTAGATGTGTATCTAACACTTGGCCATTTACTTTGTGTATGTCAAAGACGTGCCAAATTGCTAGAGACAGCGTCAAGGCGACGCTTGACGCTCGACACTAGACGCTCGACGCTGTCACGAACCAGACAGACGCGTCTGAAACTCGGTTAGAGAGAAACTCGGCAAAAAGCCACTCAAGCAAGACGGCACATATAAGAAAAAAAATTGTAATGGCAATGTGTCAACAATCAGGACAGAAAGACAGACAGACAGACAGACAGAGATGTAGAAAGAAATTTGCAGACAGTCAGTCAAGTGCAACCCTTTCAAATGCCTTGGCAACGCGACGTATGCGCTATATATTACGTATACGCCGTGTAAGGTTGAAGCCACGCACAAAACAAGCAATTAACATGTATTATAAGAATGATGGTGACTCTTTTTATTTTTTATTTCTTTGTTGGTCGCGAAATAAAAATTGAAATAAATATAAAAATGAACTAAAGTGGCATTAAAAAAGGAATAATAAATTATTGCTACACGCATGTTTGGAGAACGACAAAAAAAAAGCGCTTTCCATTTTGATGGACAGAATGTCGCAATGGCACTTTTTGTAATGGCTTTTAACTAGTTTCAAGACCTCGACCTCCGAAATTGAGTGCGAATTTTAAGCGCGTTTCGTTTCTTTTTTCTGTCATTGTTTGGACAGTCGTGCAGGCTGTCTGTCTGCTGGGAAAACACCTTTTTTAAGAGCGAACTTTACAGCTCCATTCATCAAATTCATTGCGGGAGTCTCAGAGCATTACACTCCGGTCTCCTATGCGTTGGAGATTCTGTCTATCCGCGAGCCTTGCTTAGTTTAATTTATTGCCCTTGATAATCCACGTTGATGAATGGCAAAGGTAGACAGAGAAAGCGACAAACAACAACAACACCGCATTGTTTCGCTTTTTAGAATGTGAGAAGTTGACAAGGGAACAACTTGGAATGGGTAAAAGGAAAACTATAATAGATGCAATGCGATATCTTTTTATTTATTTTTTTAACGTCAACAAAAATCAGATGACAATAAATTGAAAAATAAATAATTATACTTATTAATAATAAAATAAAATTAATAAAAAACTATAAACCTTTATTTAAAAAAAAACCAAGCGTTGGAGAATACCACGATATTCAATTTATCTTAAATTACTTTTAAATCGATGAATTTTTATTGAAATTTTTATGATATGAAACTTTTTGTTTAAATTTTATTTTGCTTTAAATTTTTTATTTTATCTGCCTATTTATTTGAAACAAATTTATTTCACTGTTAAATTTATTCCTTCTATTTTGACTTGACACATTGAAAAATTTAGTTAATTACTAAAATTTGATATATATTTATTATTTTATGATATGAAACTATTTTATTAAATTTTAATTTGTTTTAAATTTTTTATTTGATCTGCCTATTTATTTGAAATAAAATTATTTCACTGTTATACTTATTACTTCTATTTTGATTTGACACATTAAAAAAATTAGTTAATAACTAAAATTGGAGATATTTTTATATGATCGATATTTAATGCGATAATGGGCATATATATTATAATATTTTATTTTTGATATGTTATTCTATGTGATATACATATCAGTTTTATATCTTTTCCGATGTCCTTATCGATACTTTTTGCATATTACCCATATCTAAAAGTATAAGAGCAACTGCTTCTCTTGGGCCTAGTTCAAACTTGTTGCTGTTATTCTTGTAGTTGTAGTGTGTTTAACAAATCTTAAAGTTTATGATTTCCCACATGGGGCATGTTTGTTTTTACAGCTGCCTCGCTTCTCCTCAAAAATAAAGGGCTCTGTTGAGGCGTGTATAAACACTCAGTTCATTAAAACAACACAACAACTTAGGGGTAATTCAGAGCATAAATATTTTCAAAAAAAAAAAAACAAAAGAGAAAACAAAAGAGAAAAATATAAAATCAGTTTTCCTGGAAACAGATATAATATGAACAAAAATTGCTGTCGGAATTATAATTATAACATGGCAAGCATGTGAATTCCAGCGTAAAATTTACAGTGAACATTTCATGTGCAACTTTTGAGTGTGTTTCGAGTTGCAGTTGGTAATGAAATGAGAAAAATATGAAATGGAATGCTGCCACTGCCACATGTTGTACGAGTATCTGTGGCAAGTTAAGCTGGCAGCTAGAGATGGGTATTGAAAAAGAAAAATATGGATATATAAATAGATAAAAAATAGTATTCCGTGGAATATTAAATTAAAAATATCGTTATATTGCAATGAACATCAGGAAGTTTAATATTAATAAATAAAATTTTAATATATAAATTAAACAGCATAAGTTATTAATTTTCTTCAATATTAAAAAAATACGTTAGTTACTTTTTTGAATAAATATAAAAAGTATACAGAATTTTGACAGTATCAAAAAATTACATATTTTTATTTGTTCAAAATATATATCTTTATATATATATATAAAACTCGTTGTCCTCATTCACTTACTCACTGATTATTTTTTACAATTATAATTTTATATCACCCCCATATCTATCCAAAAAAGTCGGTTTAATTAAATTCAGAAATAAAGTCCAAATTTGTTGCCTAGTGTTATTTATTTCAGTTCATATTTTATTATACTTAAATATGGTTTTTCTACTCAAATAAATTAAATTGAAAAACAATTTTTAATTAAACTAACTGGTTAAAAAAAAAAAATGTCCATATTTGTATTTGTATTTTAAAACAATAACAAAATAATACAAAAAATATCATATTATTATTTATTTTTCAACACAATCAGACTTTAAATCTTTTACATATTAGTTTAATTGCAAATTATATAAAATTTATTAGAAACGTTTATTTAATTTTGAAGATGCTTATATTATTCAAATGCTATTTTGTGAACTTTTTTTATATTATTAGTGAGCAATTAAATAATGAAATATTATGAATTGCTCATAGAAAGCTTTGAAGCTGCTTTTTGACATAAAATCTGTACAAATTGAGATATTTACATATATTTCATATAATTGTTTTTTAAAACAACACATTTTTTGTGCAGTATATATTAAATATCGATGTCATTATAATTAATTCCATCTCTAGTAGCAGCTTTAAAAACGCCTTTGGCCAAAAGACGTGACACTGCTCACATTTGTTTTGTCCAGAGCCTACACACATTTTCCAAAATTCACACACACACACACACACACAACAAATGACAGCTTTAGGCCAAAGCTGAAGCCAAAGCCAAAGCCGAAATGAAAGCTGGTTTTAGCGGCAGCGCAAAGTTTTTTTTAGCCTTAGAAGTGTATGCAATGAAAACTCGACAAAATTTTTGGAATGCTACAAACTAAACAAAGGGCCATAAAATTGTTTGTTATTGTTGTTTTTATTTGTCTGCCGTTATATATGTAGTAAGTAGGCAAATGCTGCAGGCTTACAGTCTTTATTGGCATTGCATGAAACTTCCTCTCTCTCTCTCTCTCTCGCTCTCTCTTTGTCTTCCTGTTTGCACAGTGTACACTGTACACACGGCAAATGCCAGCAGACGGTTTTTATTGCCAGGCATGTATGCTGTTCCACAAGACTCTTAAATTCAAATCCAAATTGTTATCCCATATCTGTTGCAACGATTGGTTCAACATATCCCTGGGATCAAGACTGCGCTCAATATGCAAAGCGAATGCAAATACTTAATACAATATTAAAGCCAAATTTATATGGCCAATAAAGAGGTTTATAGATTTTTAATGCGCCATAATAAAACGCATATTTACGAGTATGTGATTGCCAAATAAATATTCTAAGCCAGCTGTTTTTTAACTATTTGATTTGAAGTTAGCAAAAGTTGTATAAATAATATTCAATATCATGTATTTATTTTATATTTGTAGGTATATAATAAATTTGTAAATATTTAAAATATTATATTTAAATATTTATTTTAAATATTTCCATTAAATCCAAAAAATTGTTTAATTTACAGTTTAATTTCTTTTTAATATTTTAAATAAACGCCAATTAAAAAATAACAATAAATTTATTATTTTAAATTATATTGATTTTTAAATATTTTAAATAATAGAAAAGTTCTTCAAATAATATTAAATATATAATAAAGCATAAATTTACAAATTCATATTGATTTCTAAATTTAAAATTACTTTATAATTATTTAAAAAATTATTTCTTTTCATTTTATATTTTTAAAATAGTTTTTTTTTTTTTGAATACGTACATATAGATTCAAAAAAATTTATAAGTCAGCGAAACATTCAAACTTAGGCAAAGTTTGCTGACATATATTAAGAAATATATTTTATATTAAATTAAAGCTTAGTATTTAAAGTTTTTATTTCTATATTAAGAGGAAATGCTTATAATCTAAATTTAATAGTTTTAACTTAAATTTCAATTTAAAATTGTAAAATACACTTCTTGATCTACGTTTGCTAAGATCCATTTACTAAAATATTTATAAATAACTCGTAGGTGCTTCATATGTTTAAAAATTATATATTTATTGGCATTAGTTCCAGCATTTTCTAAAATCATAACAAGTATTAAAATTTTTAATTTTAATTGAAAATCTTGATTATTCGCAAAGCATTTCTAACTTCTCATTTATTTTCTTGTTTTTTTGATTTGCTTTTCATTTTGTGTGCTTTTACAAGGCAAGAACAATAAATAAATATTTGTTGCTATATCAGTTTCCATTATACACACACATATGTATCTAATTTATGTGTAGCTTGGAATTACTTGAGCAATCAATTGGCCCTGGAGAATCCGGCTTAATCGACAATTGGGGAAAGATGTCAATCACTTTGATTTTCAGAGAGAGGAAGCATCGAATTTGTGGCAAATACATTAATCGATTTTTGATGTCATACAAAAGTAAAGCTAAAGCTAATACTTGAATATGCTACAGAGTGTAGTCTATTGTTGTTGTTGTTGTTGTTGTTTTCGTTGTGGTTCTTTGTCTGTCTGTCCTTGGGGAACACCCCTAACGATGACACTGACATTGACATTGGCAACTTACCTCGTATGAAAATTATCCATGCCACTGCCGCAATAAAGCGGCGTTGTATCATTATTTCCACTGGCCATTGTTGTTGTTGTTGTTACTCTTGTTGTTGTTGACTATCTATTGTTGCTGCTGCTCGTCAGTTAGTCAGTCAGTCAGTCAGTCAGTCAGTCAGTTAGGCAAGGCCAGCAGCCGCAGCCGCGCTGGCCGCAGACGCATTAATAATTAAATATTGTGAAATTGTATGCCAAGTGCTGCAAATAGAATAATAGAGGAGAAGAAGAAGAGTTAGAATAGCACAACAAAAATATCAGAGGGTCTTCCCTCTGCTTCATTATTAATAACAGTTGCATTACGTTGCGCATACGACACGTGTGCTGCAGGCAGTTACTCAATTCCTGCCTCAGTTACAGGCATAACTTAAAACTTATACGATTTATAGTATTTTTCACAACCAAAAGTAACTATGTTTTTCTTTATTTACAAAATACATAAATTTTATAAGTTTTGTCAGCAGAAAAATATATAGTAAAATGAAAAAAAAAATGCCTAAAATCGCTGAATCAAGTAAATAAACTTTGTACAAGGAAAAGGTAGATTTTTTGTTATTTCAGAAAAGGAAATAAAATATAGAAAAATACTGAAAAAAAACATAACTTTTTTAGTGCAATAACTGTCATAATAAAGTGCAACAAAAATGTTCAATTAGTGGCAGCTGTCTTGCCATTTAATTGGCCAGCTTTGCTGGTCAAAAGAAATTTTTGCAGCTGACCTCAGCTCACATTAGTAAAGATCTGGCATCCACTATGTGCATATATTTTGTATATGCTCTGCCGTTAAATTAGATTTGTTTTGCAGTGCACGCAGATAAATGCATTGCGTCCATCGCATTCATCTCTTTTAGCCGCATTTTCTATCTGGCCAGCAGCTCTGTTAACGTGCCCTATTTTTTATCTGTCATGTGTTTTGCTGCTGTTTTTCTTGTGGCTGCCAACAATTCCTGTTTCCAGGGATTTTAATTGCATTTGCGAGACAGCTGCAGTTGGCAGAGCGGGTAATGAAAGAGAGAGAGAGAGAGAAAGAGAGAAAGGCGAAATTTAGCCAAGTAACAGGACGGATTTTACGGGCTAACACTGAGGCTAAGGCTACAGCTGCAATTAACACGTTTCATGGCGTTTCTAACCGCAAGTGCAACAAAACTAACATGCACACATATACCTATATATATATACACACACACACACACACACACCCACACACTATTTAAATATGCTTGTCTCGATTTATTTTGAAGATTGTGAACGTTACCTTTTCACATTTTTAATGCTTTTAATATGCAAATTACGTCTAAAAATGCTTAGTTTTAATACTTTTGATTATGTGTGCTGAGTCGTAAAAATTAATTCAATTTAATTTAAATACATTTTTTGTCGATATAGCAAAAAAAATCTTTTGAATTTAATCATCAAAAATGTATTACATTGCTGCTGTATTAGTATTATATCATTTATAAAAGTACTTTGGTATTTTTGCTAATTAAATTGCATATGCTAGTGAAAAAAAATATAGTTTTCAAATATGCAATTATCTATTTTAGGCAAAATTCGATTTGTATATTTCTTAATTTACGTGTTACATTTTTAACGCTATTTATATGCAAATATTGATTAAAAATGCTTCGTTTTAATATTATTTTTTAACTATGTGTGCTGGGTCGTTAAAGTTTATTAAATTTGGCTTATTTCTTATTATATTACATACTTTATATTAAACGATTTATATTTTTTTTTGCCTCTGGAATTTAATCGATAAAAAAATTACCTAGTACCTGCTAAATTTAATGCTTAAATTATTTGCTAACCTAATGCTTAGTCTATAAACGTTTTGATTACCTCTATTAATGGGCTATAATTAAATGAATTCTTATGAACCTCTGATAAATAAATTCCATACATAATAATATTGTTCTTGGTTTACACGCATTAATAGCATAGAATTCGCATAGCTCTGTTATTTGGTAATGGTGTATTAATTTGGTTTTAATTACAAATACATATACAATGTATAACAACGTATTAAGTGTTTGTGTGTTTGTGTAATGTTATACTAAATAAAATCATTAATGAAAAGCTTAATGAAGAGGCAGCTGCTGCTGTCGCTGCTTTTGCTGACCCACAAAAGTATGCTACATTTTTTTGATTCTGTGCTCATCAAGTATAAAGGAATAATTAAGTTTGTCAACAAATAAAATGAAGAAGACGTGACAGATGTTATAAAGTATATATATATTTTTAATGATTTAATTTAATTTTATTATTACGTTTTAACGCTCATAAATAAATATATGTACATTTAAAACCTAGTACAGGGTCTCACACAGTCGGGCTCGCTCTACTATAGCCTCTCACTACTGGTAACAATAAAATAAATCAAATCAATTGACATTTGTATGAAACTGTTTTTATTTAATTCCTTACACTTTTTGGTCAACATAAGGATGACAAGGATAAAGGACGAATGACAAAGGACACCAATCAATTACTCAATACGAAAGCAACAACAAGAACTTAATTTAGCGCATGAAAAGCGTTTTAATAACAAAAACTGAAGCACAGTTTCATTTACGCACAGTTCAATGCACAAACACACACACACCAGACACACACACACACGCAAATACAATACAAAGCACTGTGGAAAATTTTTTATTTTTTCAGAAATTAATTAATAATTTAAATTAATATTAAACTTGCTATATTCGAAGATTTTTCTTTATATATTTTTAATTTATCACATTAAAGAGTTTTTTTTAAATACAATCGATTAAAAATGTTTTGTTTATCAAGATATTCGCATCAAACTGGTAAGATTAATGCTTTTTAAGGATACTTACACATTTAAAAAAAATCAACATTGGACTATATTATCATATGGATAAAAAAAGGGTATATACATATGTCAAAACTCAAGTTTCCAATAAAAAAACTTTATGTTTTCAAAGATACTTAAACTTTGTTATAAATATAATGTTATAAATATAATATAATAATAAATATAATATAACAAAATAAAATTTTGTTATTTCTAATAAAAAAATTTATGATGTCAAAGATACTAAAATTTTTCTATGAATATAATGGTATTGTTATTTTTTGCGTTAGGTCAATATGTATGCATAAACGTATTAATTAGATTGTTGTCTAAGAAAAATTGATACAAATGCATCATAGTGCAGAGGTTAATAAGGAATTAAAAACAGCATTGACTTTCAAGTCAGTTAATGGATGTCAATGCCAGAACTGTTACCCTTGGCTTAGTATGAAACTGATGAGCCTGATGGACATGTGTGTGGGTGTGTGTGTGTGTGTGTGTGTGTGTGTGTGTGTGGGCAGGTGCTGTTGTTGTGTGCAATGCAAGCGGCATTCAAGCGGGCCTCTATTGAGAAGAGCCAGGTCGGAACAAAGCGAATCCGTTCGACATGGCGAACAAAGAAAAATGACCGACAAGTCAAATTGAAGGACCTTTGAGCCCGCCTGTCTTTCTCTCTCTTTCTCTGTCTTTATGTCGTTGCATTAGCTTGGCATCGACACTTGATTTATGCATTGACGCAGAACATGAACGTGGCCAGTTGTATATCAGAAAAGTAGGAGAAAACAAGTGAGAGATGCTCGACTGTTAGAAGCAGAGTTTCAGTATCTTAAATAATATTTTTCACACATAATGCTGTCGGGAAAAAATTCGAAAATAAAATTTTTGATAAAGCTATCAATCAAATTTAAAGTGTCATTTTATACTAATTTGGGTCTCAGGAGTTGTTTAGAAGTAAAAACTCAGGATTTTAAATTTTGAAAAAAATTATTTTTCCCCAAAAGTCAAAGGGGGGAGTACATGATTTTGTCGGAAAAATATCGAAAATCAATTTTTTTCCAAAGTTAACTATTTTTGAATGCAGAATCAATTTAGTGACCAAATAATGACTTAAACGACATTTCGCTTTAAAATGGGTTAAGTTTTGACAAAGTGATGCAGGTTTGAAGTTTCGATAAGTGTTTGTCAGGAAATTTTACAAGTCAAATTTTTTGTCAGTTTTGGCATGATTTTTTACAGAAAAATGAAACCTCTCTGAATCGAATTTAAAGTGTCGTTTTATACTAATTTGGGCCTCAGGAGTTGTTTAAAAGTGAAAACTTAGGATTTAAAATTTTGAAAAAAATATTTTTTCCAAAAAGTCAAAGGGGGGAGTACATGATTTTGACGGAAAAAAATCGAAAATAAATTTTTTTCTAAAGCTAATTATTTTTGAATGCAGAATCAATTTAGTGACCAATTAATGACCAAAAAGACATTCCCCATTAAAATCTGTTCAAAATTGACAAAGTTATGCTGGATTGAAGTCTGGTAAAACTTTGAACTGGCAACTTTACAAGTCAAATTTTTTTTGTCAGTTTTGGCCTGATTTTTTACAGTAAATGAAACTTCTCAGAATCAAATTTAAAGTTATGTTTCACACAAATTATGAAATAAAGAGTGGATTGCATATGAAAAATTGGGAAAAAAAATATTAAATATTTAAAATTTCAAAGGGTGGACCCTTAGCATTGAAATCACGATTTTTTGAAAAATTATTTTTTTGAACAAATTAAATTAAATTGGAATGCAGAATGCATTAAGAGACCAAACCATGATCAAAATGACATCTGTTTGAAAATCGGTTCAGTTATGAGTTAGTATTGTGAGTTTGAAGTTGTACAGACCTGAAAGGGAGAGAAAGAGAGAGAGAGAGAGAGATGTAAACGCTGACTTTAAAATTAATATGCACTTTATGCTATTGATTACAATTATTGATTTGATACTGTTTACACTCCTCGGCACTCGTTGTATTTCTTCCTCTTTCTATTTGCATATTTCACGTACTTATTTTTGTGTAAACAAAAAAAGTTGAGTTTGGCACTTTTGTTTACCCAAGTGCTGCGAATGGCATTATTTCAAATTGTTTTTTAAATGGGCAACAAACAAGAAATGTAAGTGAATTGTCTGCGTGTGAAAAGGGATGAAAAATGGGTGCAGAGCGGGAACAAATGGGAAAATAACAAAGTGTTATGTTTGAAAAAAAAGAAAAAAAAAAAAAACAGCTGGCAATGCGGAAATTTCGATTGATTTGTTAAATTGACAGGGATGCTGTGCAAGTAGTTTAAATGGAGCTACAATTTTGAATACCCCAAGAGTTATTGAATATTTTAAATACATTTTTTTCTTTTGTCACACTTAATACGCTTTAAATTTCTTAGGACCATTTTTTTTTATTGATAAATATTTTTACGTACAATATTTAGAAATGAAATTATAACTTTCATCTTATATTGTACATTCAAAATTGAGCGCTTGAATATAATGGAACGCTTTTTATATTCAAAACCATTTTGAAATTAAAAAAAAATTAAAAAATGTTATTGAAATTCAATTTTCAATACATAAATATTTCAATTTAATTTTTTTTTTATAAAGGCAAAAAATAATCTTAAGTAAAATAATAAAACTCATGGAATAATGATAATTCCTTGAGTTTAATAATACAGCCCTTGGTTTAACTTAAACTTTGCTTAGCTTTCAGCTACTCACTTCAAATATTTATGATTAGGTGTGCATATTAAAATATGATTTATTTTTAAGTGTTAATATGAATAAAATGAGTTATTTTAAACTTGCAAAATTGCTTATAGTTTAGCAAGTTGTCGCTTGAAAGATTTATGTTGAAGTTTGTAAAGTCTTAAACTGTAGGCAATTAGCTTGTAACATCATCAGTGAAGAGTTTCTCATTAGTTATGCGACTTTGTTGGCCAACTGTCGTTTCGCATGGGACACGCCTCATGCCTGTTATTTACCCCTAACCCCTGAACCCCCTACCCTGCCACAAATGATGTCGCGCGTTAACAGCAACAACAACAACAACAACAATGACAGCTGCGATAAGAACAATTGCTGCTAACGTGCCCCAAGGGCAACACAGCACATTAGGGACGGCCAACCGGTTAAATGTTGGCAGCTAAACACTTAAAACTGCATGCATAATGCATATGAGATTCCCTCACCATCCCCTGTTTCCACAACCTCCCCCGCTTGTTACATACACAACTTTAATTGCTTGAATCTGCACTTTTGACTTAAACGCCACTGCTAATTGTTTTACTTGTCGTATTTGTCATGTTTCTGGCTGACATAAAAGTGGCCAAGAGTTGACGATGAGAAGGCAACTTTGTTGATAGATTGTGACACACACACACACGCACACACACACGCTTTGCTAGCCATTGGCTATGACTTTATGCACAGCATAGTATTGTATATTAGGGTGTACCGATTTTTTTTCACAAAAAATGGTAACATAAATTCGTTATCTACCGTCAATTCTAAGATTATTTCACCAAGAAACTATAGTTCTAAAATCAATTCCTAGTTCCCACTTTTAAAGTTGAAAAATTTGGTGTTTTTATTCTTTAAATATACGAAAACTATGTTTTAAGGACTATTTGTCCAATGATTTTATGAAATTTTAAAAGTATTAGTCCCAAAATGTGTTTTAACACCAATCTGTTCAGGTTCGGACTAATCAAACTAAAGATATACTGATATTCACATCCAACAAAATTTTCAATAAATACATTTTTTAACTTAAAAAGCGAGGTCCAGGAATTGATTTAAGAACAATGGTTTCTTATAATTAGTAGATTACAAAATTGGGTCAACATTTTTCAATTTTTTTGGGCCCATACAAATCGATGCACCCTAATGTACTTTGATATTTTAAGAAATACAAATATAAATTCAAAAAATATACTTTCACTGCATTACAATTCGTAAATATTGTGCCAGACTTTCTCTGGCTGTCAGCTAACATCCTAACAAATTTCCGTTTGCCGTCCGCTGCACAATCCTGATGACATTTCCACTTTGGTGTCTCCTTTTCCATGTTCTTCTTAACTCAATGCACAGCTGCGAAATAAGTTATTAAAATCTCAGCTGGTTGCTCTTTAAATAACAAGAATAACAAGAGATTGTGATCAATTTAAGCTCTGTCATCTTAAATACACTACACTACATGAGTCTAGTTTGTATGTGAGCTATAACTTCAAACTCTCATAACTTTGTCAAAACTCAACCGATTTTCAAGCGAAATGTCGTTTTAGTCATTATTTGGTCGCTAAATTGATTCTGCATATAAATATTATTAACTTAAAAAAAAAATTTATTTTCGATATTTTTCCGACAAAATCATGTACTCCCCCCTTTGACTTTTTGAAAAAAATATTTTCTTCAAAATTTTAAAACTTGAGTTTTCACTTCTAAGCAACTCCTGAGACCCAAATTAGTATAAAATAACACTTTAAATTCGATTCTGAGAGGTTTAATTTTTCTGTAAAAAATCATGCCAAATCTGACAAAAAATTTGACTTGTAAAGTTGCCTGACATACATTTATCCAAACTTCAAACTTGCATAACTTTGTCAAAACTCAACCCATTTTGAAGCGAAATGTCATTTTGGTCATTATTTGGTCTCGTAATTGATTCTGCATTAAAATATTATTTTATTGAATTTCTAAAATTATTTGATATATTTCTAATAATTTTTTTTATATCACCGTCTAGAACTTTTTCCAATATTTTGAAGGTTTTGCAGTCTCAGTTAAGATTAGTTCTTAGAGCATGTAAAGTAAACGAATAAATGTTTCAATTTGTCAGAGTCTGAAGAGCAATAAATCTCAGCAATTGAAGGAAATTACCAAACAAATCGTAGGCGTTGATTTCGTTAAATAAAATAAAAAAACAAAGAAAGTTGGCAAAACAAAATGCAAATTGCATGCACGAAGGACTTGTCAGTCGTCCTGTGAAAAAGTAAATACGCATCAATCAGAGCAAAGTGAGTATGACAAAAGCCTACAATGAAGAGGAAGTAAGAGGAATCAGAGCATTCGGTATGCTGTCATAATAATAAGGGCCACTCTTAAGAACTGCCTATGTCTAAGATATTTTGTCAAAAAACTTCCTGACAGCTCGGTTGAGATGCCAGCCTGGCAATTGATTGAGGCTGGCACAACAGATAAAAGATCAACAAACTACAAAAGTTGTCAGCTACAATACATTATAAAGGCATTGGCAAATACTTACCAAGCACGTTCTGACCATGGCCATGGGATGTATAATAAATTAGCCATGGCCAACACGTACGACATTGTTGAAAATATATATATGTATATATATTTCGCTTGGGCAGCGACTGTTTCACTTAGACACCCGAAATATTGTCAAGTGGTCAGGACTCAGTCTCATGCAAAATTAACATTCCACAGGCAGTAAATATACAAAAGGCAACTCAACAGTTAAAGGAATGGGAGGAATGTTGAATTTTGCGAATACGTACGTCCCACACTTGACCTTGTTGTTTGGCAAATACAACAGACAAATGCGAAGGCTGCTCAGCATTTTACAGCTAACTTGGCACTTTCTCCCGCAAGGCGGGTTTTTTAATTTTTTTTTACAGCTGCCATTTGGAAAAAGGGGGAAGTTTCCCCAGCACAACACAAAACAGCACAACATTTTTCATATTTGACAGGGCCTATGGATCCCACGCGGCGGATGCATTATATTTACTTTCAAGCTCAAATTCAGCGCATATTTCACGTGGGCTAAAATAAGTATTTTTCTTTGTTTGCTTTTCTCATTGTATTCTGTTTTGTATACCCATTAATCGTTAAGTACAAGGGTATATATTGCAGTCGGCTACTACAAAAGCTAGAGTGACTTTATTTTAAAAATATTTCTATTTCAGCGACTTTAAGAGCTAGAGACTCCAAATTTGTTGAACATACTTGTACCGTCAGCATAAATATTAAAATATTTTTAACATTTTTCTGCGCCTGTTCTGATCTAAGAAACAGGTGAAATATCTATAAAATACACAGTTTTTAACATATAACACTGTTTTTGATGGTTTAAGTAAATTTTTGTTATTCATAATTATACCACTTAATCCCAAGAAAATCGGGTTAATATAATGGCAGTTACGACTGTTTTAAATTTTTAGCAAACGCCTAAAAGTATGCACTAATTTTTTTAAATTTCAAATATACTATTAATAACCACTTAAATTTAGTTACAAGTATTTTTTAGTCTGTTACTCGTTTATCGTCGCATTTTTATTAGCTTTTTCTCACATTTCAGGCCGCAAACATTGCAAGTTTTTCCCGTGAAAACGCTGCCAGCAAATACGCTTGATCTTTTTGCTGACGTTGGTGTGAAGATTTCAGTTTTGAGAAATTCGCCTTAAGCGCATTTTAAACATATTTCTATTGCACAGCATCAAAAGCAGTCTAAGCATAATAAAAACGGTTTTGTTATTTGACATTTAAATAAGAGAAATGAACTCATTTTCAATTGCACAATCAATCAGGTTGACCCTTGGTTTAAGCCCAAAAAAAAAAAAGAAAAAAAAGCAACTGCAACTCAATTTGCAAATACCAAAAATGCCCAAAAGGCAGCGACCTTTAAAGAAAAATAAGACCCAAAACAATTTGCATAAATAGGCATAAGAAAAAAATAGGACCCTTAACACATGTGTTGCTTTTGCCACAAAAATTGACAGACTCTTTAAAATATGTACAAAATGTTGGTCAGCAAGCGTTAAAGTTGCTGCAACACATATTTAAATAAATAATTCTAAACATTTAAATTGTTTGTTGCATATTTAAAGACTGCTTTTCGTAGGCATAAATTTTAATTTGAATAAATCAGCAAGCGACAGGAAGTTGACCAAAATTTACAGACTCAAACACAGAAATAACAACAAAAGCAGCTAGAAATAGATGTAGGTGAATCTCAGGTGTATTATTTAGGCTGTTTTAGCATATGAAATGGCTTACGAAATGCATATTTAATGAGCGCTTTTACAGCATAATATATTATTGAAAACCTTTCAATTTAAAGCTGACAATTCTTGTTGAATTATGGTTGGTAAATTTATAGAATTTGGTTAGACTGTTTGACTATTTTGTCAGCTACCAAAACATATTTTCATTCAAGATGTCTGTCTATTTTTATACGCAAATCAAATTAACACAAGACAACAAAAACTCATGTGGGATCAAGAAAATTGCAATGGAGACAAACACACTAAAACACAGCAGGAGTTCAGAGCTCCAAATGTGGCAGGATATCAATGGCAAGCAGCGGGAATCTGACTGCTACTTGTATGCTGACTGGTGTCCTGACTGGTGTCCTGTCTGTCTATGTTGCTGCTGTATTTAGCATGTATTTTTCTGTAGCTCGACATATTTACAACCATTGTGGTGAAATGCAATCAAATTACTTTGATGTTTCCATTAATGTCGTTTACTTTAACGCTGAGAGCGATGATAATGATGATAACGATGATGCTAGACCAAATTCACAGTGTCTCATTTCGTTTCTCTCTCTCTCTCTCCCCTCTCTCTCTCTTTCCTTTACTCTCTTTGTCCTGAAAATCACAACACAATGTCCTGCCAGGCATTTTTATTGGCCAGTCTCCAAGGATATTCAAGAAATGCAAAGCACTCGAAGCACTCGCTCCACAAGTAATTCATTTGAATTATTATCCATTGAAAGTTGAAGCTTCACACAGTCACGCCCCCAGCTGCCGCCCACGAATTGTTCTTAATACAACCAAGCATTAAATCCTTATAAAAAATAAATACAGTCATATTTAATTTTATCAGCTTAAATTTAAAATAAATATTTATTAATTTATTTAATGTCAACTTAATCAACTTTTATTAAAATTATTCAATATGGCTTTAAATTAAAAATTAAAATAAAATTATAAAAATTTAAATTAACAAAAAATATAGTAGATACAAAAAATAAAAACAAATTAAATATTGAAAAGTCTGGGGATATTCAAAAAATTATTAAATAATAAACAAAAAATTAAAAGGGTTATATATATTTTATAAATTTTTATTTTAACTTAAAATTTTATACTTTTAAATTTCAAATTTGTTTTTTATAACTTCAGTTTTAAATTTACATTTTTAACTGTATACATTTTTCTTTTTTTTTATTATTATTTTACTCAACTTAGTAACTCTTAGTTGACACTAAGTAAAAAGTGAATTTTATAAATAGTTTCATATTTTTTGTTATTACTTTGATTAATTTATGTGAATTTTTGCATGAATTATTTATTACAATCTACTCTATTCAAATTAAGTTTTATAAACTTAATATGAAAATATAATGTATTTAATTAAAATATGTTGAAATTCTTTTATGAAACTTATTTGAATTAACAATATTCATATTTAATTTAGAATTCAAATGCACACACTTTAAAAGGAACAAATGTTTAACTCAAGTGTTAATATAAAAATTTCAGATAATTTTTCTCTGGGTGTATGCAGGGAAAACAGCATGCAATTTTCTTTTACTTAATAATGTCACGTTTACATTTTTTCTCAACCTGCGCAACAACTGAAAAGCATTCAACAAGCATTTGTAAAAAGACATTTAACTAAAAGAGCATTGTGTATTCGGTGGTTTTTTATAAATTATATAAAATTTGTATTTTTTCAAAAAATATTTACACTGTGTAAAGTGTCATTTCCGTTTTGATGTCACGACATTTCCCGTCAGCATTATCTGCACTTTTCCGCTCATTTTCATTGTTTGCACTTGAGGGAAATGCATTTCCCTGGCAATTGCAAAGGAAAAGCAGTTTACTGAGAAAATGCATACAAATTTCATCGTTTTGTTTATGATGAAAGCGACGTGGGATTTCAAGTTTTGTATAGAGTTCCTTTTCAGGTGAATAAATGAAATATTTTTTTGTGCCAGAAAACAAAGTTTCCACATGAAAGCACTCAAAATTAATAAAAAAAAAACTTGTTAAAACCTCTTCCTTTCACGCTAAAGATATTTTCGACAAGTTGAAAGTGATTTAGCCAGTTCTTTAAGCCTGTTAAGGGCTTTATGCATTTTACGAGTAAACTTTAAGCTTTTAATCCGCATTTTGTTTCAAAATTTCGAACAGAAATAGTTTTTCTTACAATTTGCAATTTATTGCAAAATTTGCGACTTTGTATTCAATTTTTTTTTGCCTCCAATTAAGGTTTAGACTTAAGTAAATTTTGAATATTTGCAGACTTTTGTACTTTTTAATATATAATTTGACTTTGCATTTTATATTTTAAGTTTGTATAATTTTATTTTAATTTTTAATTTAATGCCTTAAAACCCTGCAATTGTATTTTGATTAGCTTAATCGGTACCTTCAAGTCGTTTTTATATTTTAATTTACCTACTTTCAGTGACCTCACCCTTTAATTACTATGACAAGTTCTTAGCTTGGTCAATGGCCATTTGCATAGTTTTCTTTACATTTTCTTTTCATTTTCATTTTCACACCTTTGACCTTGTCAATGCGCCTTGGGGGTCTTCAAGCCAAACTAAGAAGCTCGCAATGTGTTCACTTAATGATAGACTGCCTGCTCACTTGACCAATTGGGGCGACAAATTGTTAGCCTGGCCAAAAAGCACTTGACATGCGGCCAACTTGTGTGAGTGAAAGGGGAAGAAAAAGTGGAGAGAGAAGGGGAAAAGGGGTTGTCAGGCGATTAAGGCGTGTGAAAATCAAGTTCAGGTGCAATGTCAGACAAACAAATTGATTTTTATTGTATACAAATGAAATGACAGTAAACATGGCGTATGCGTGATGTGTCATTAAATGGCAGCTTATTTGTTTAATAACTGTATAATGAAACAATACACGAATCAATTACCAAAACAAATACTAGTAGTTAAACAGACAGACATATTTAGACTAATTGATTGCTATGATTATAGGGTAGAAATGGCTCTAACGACAAACTAATATTGTTTTTGAGGGACATGAAAAAATAAATAAATAAAGATATGTATTAATGTAAAATTAATAAATAAAATGCATTGATGATTGACGATAAATGTAAATATTTATGACAACAATGCGAAGGAGATAAATGTTTTAATTAATAAAAGATAAATATAATCAAATGAAATAAATAATTAAATAAAAAAATATTTATAAAAAACAAATAATTTTCAATTTGAGATATTAATAAATAAATTAAATAATGCTTCAGCTATATTTATAAATAATTATTAAGACAATGTAAGCTAGATAAATTATTTATACACTTTATAATGAAAGCCCTGGGTTGAAAATAAAGCAAATGAAATTAAATTAAAATAAATAATATGTAGATCAAGTTTTGTGCTTAAATCGTAACTAAATTTGTCAGCAAACTTGCTGTCTCTTTTACACACATGCTCGGTCGCTTTCACGCTCAATTAAGTGCATCTTTGTTTTGCCAGTTTCTTGGCTAAGTGCATTCTAAATCTCAGGGCGTTTGGTGAGTGAAAGAGAGAGGGAGAGAAAGAGAGAATTTCCCAGGCAAGTTGTGGACTTGTTTTTAGCCAAGCGATTTGCACGCTTGACACATGTGCATCTCTTATAATAGATGCTGCTGCAAATTGCTGTCATTCAGTTGGCCAACTGGCAACCAGTTAACAGGACTCTGCCAGCAAAATCAGCACGTTTCAATTTGCTCAAATGTACACCGAGAGAAAAGCAGCATGGTACAACCAAAAAATAGTAACATTTAATTTTAAATTTAAAGAATAAAATATAAAAAATAATATCAAAACAAATAAATAAAATATTAAATGATTTAACGAACAATACACTAAAATATTAAAGTTATTATAAAAATATAGACCAAAGTAAAATAAAACACTTTGAATAAAAATGGTCATTTATTAATATTATCTATAATATCACTTAACCGCAGCAAGATCGGACAAGTAGAACGGGAGTAATAGCTAACTAAAGTTATTGATAAAGTTATTATTTCAGTACAATCACCTAAAAGTATGCAGTAATTTTTATTAGATAGTAATTTCCTAAAAGTACTTTAATATATATTATATATTAAAGGGTATCCTATGGTCGGGATCTCGGCTAGAGCCTTTCCACTTGTTTGTTATATATTTGTGGTTTTTTGTGGTATTTTTAGTTTTTTTTTTTAAATTTAATTCAATGTTTAAAATATTTATATAATTAAGTCAAATATTTTTCTCATTTTATTATTTATTTTAAATATGTAAAAATTTTAAAATCTCTTCAAATTACCTACATGCATTGATATTTATTTTTAAATATAAGTGCACTCACTTTAGACTGACTAATTCCATATATGAAAATCCAATCAATGTCACAAAGTTTTTTTCTGTGTATATGTTGAAAGCATACATCTAGGCCAGGCCAAAACACGTCTCTCTCTCTGTTTTCCTTATCTAACAAATGTTTGATTCGGTTTGAAAATTTAAGCTTGCTTCTGTTGTAACTTTATGCCTCTCACTCTTTCTGTCTTTCTCTCTTTCTGTCTTTCTCTCCATACACACAGTGCTGCAAATAAGATGAACTCATGTGTAATTGCATTGATAACTCGAGTGGCTGTTACATTTTGGCTACCATCCTTGGCCAGTACACAATTACCTTGATTATTGTGCCTGCATTTGCATAGATGAACACATGGAATAAATCAACACACACTCTATGCATCAAATTATAAGCAAGTGTAACTAATAAATATGCAGAGCAGCACTATATGAAAATATATTTATATTAGATTTTTCTTTAGTCAATGTTTCTATTTTTTTGGAGACAAAAACGTCGGAAATATCAGATTGCAAAGTTGTGTCTTTGAAATCCAAGAGCAATATATTATTTTCGTCTTTCACATCTTTAAGCAATTTGCTTATACAATATGCAATATGCCAAAGGAGTTTTTGTATTTGTCGTCAGCTTGTTTTTCTTTCACCTATTTTATGTCAAATGTCTGCCCGCATTCCCGCAGACAACTTGACGTATGCGTGATAAGCACAAAAACATTGAATAAGTATAATGCACTCACACACACTCACACACATACAGAGACAGAAGATAGACTGCGTAACAACCCACATATAATATATAAAATTTACATGGCTTTAAAATACTTGATACATATTTCAGTTCGGGGCATTTCTTTCTTAAGAAATCCAGTTCGTTTTCAGCATAAAAAGTAATTTCGAATGAGACACGCCTACAGCAACATCAGCATCATCATCAGCAAGGACATTCATATTAACTGTGTGACATTTGAGTTATTGGCAGTGAAAATTACAAGGTTACGCCTTGTAAATATCAACTGCGACACCTGTGCGTATGAGCAATGTGATTAAAATGAAATGAAATCAAATTAACATGCTTTAGCTGACATTCATTAATGCGAATTTGCAAATCAGCATGACAGGCAATAAATTACTTAAGTGCTGCTAATTAAGCCAATGAATCTTTTTTTTGATTATAAACAATGGAAAAACTCCATTAATTAAATATATAAATCATATTGTTATCTTTAAATGCTATTCAATTTATTAATTGCATTTTAAATTAATTTACTTTTTTGATTTATTGATTTTTTATTTAACAAAATCTGCCTAAATATCAAATAAAAAATGTAGTTACAAAAATCACGTTCAACTCTTCCTTTAAGTTTTTTTTTAAATTAAAACAAAAAATTGTTTTGATATATTTAATTTAAAGTTACGAAATAACCTATATTTTAGATTACTAAATAAAAGTTAACAAAAGAAGAGTTTAGATTTTATTTTTTACAAAAATATAGGACAATAAAGTTTTTTTTTCCGAATCGAATTAAATGAAAATTATAACAGAAATCACATTAAATTTTTCCTTTAAATATGTTTTAAAAATTAAAAAAAAAATTAAAATTTTATTTTTTATGATTAAATAAAAGTTTCAAAAATATATTTAAGTTTGTAATCCTCATGTAAGTATGAAATTTAGGGAAATATTTTTTTTGTGCAGAATTGAAGCTTTATTTTTAGAGAAGCTATTAATTTTTAATGGCTCAGTCTGCAGCTTACAACTTAACATTCTGTGGCGACTCTATTTAATTAATTTGGCCAGCTCCTTGCAATTTGGCCAAGCAGACAGAACGCCTCATTAGCACTTCACATATCATCCAAGTGCGGTGTGTGTGTGCTTGTGTGTGTGTGTGTGTGTGTGTGTGTGTGTGTTTGTCCCATGCCAAATGTCATCAACACTAATGTCATAATTTGAAATCTACTTAGCTTCTTGCCTTGCCTGGCGGGGTGTCCTTACAGGATGTTTGTTTTAATTATTTTACGCAGAAACACTGAAATTACAAGAACAACTACTGACGCCCCATTTAGAGGGCGTGTCCCTACAGTAAGTCCAGTGTCACATGCTGCGAAAAGTCTTTGCTTTAATTAACAACGAAGAAAACTAATTGAATTACAACTCGGAGTATTTCTATATGAGCTGACAGAGGTTGAGGTTATGATTACAATCCTCAAAGTCCCTGTGAACTCATTCGCGCCCTGAAGTAGGCAATGAAATTTTCATAAAACAAAACATAAATTAATAAACGTGAATTATTAAAGACGTAAGCATGCTCTGCTCGACAAAGAGATACGCTATATCCACTAAATATAACATAAATCAAGAAATATCTATAATCTAAGGACTTTTTTTAGATCTATCTGTGATTAAAATTTTTTTGACCAACTTTTGTATTTATTATTCCATTCTATGAGAATCTTCAAGGTATTTAGGGTTAAGTTATATTATTTATTATGTTACATACATTCTCACAAAGCTATAATACCCTTGTTTGCATATTTTAATGGGCATAAAAAATAATGAAACAAAGTAGATTTTATTTAACCTGTTAGCCAAATTTCTAGCCTTCGCTTGAATTGATAAACGTGACAAACTTTCATAATTCGAGGGCGAATTAATTACAAAAGAAAACAGTGAATATTTCTTGGCCATTGGCTATAATAATTTCGGCTCTAATTATGCGCTAGAGTAAGCCATTAAAATGTGATTACTTAGAGTTAGTGCTGGCTTAGCCTCGAAGTGAAAGTAAACAAGTTGCCGATTAATAAAATGCTGTCCGCAGGGTAATCAATCATGACAATTAATTATTTAAGTGGTTCGACAAATCTCAGAGGCAGTTAAGGGAGGGGGAAAGTGTGAGAAGTAGGCGCCAAAACGATGACCTTATAATTATGCCAAAAGCAAATATTGAGTGTGGAAAAAGCTAGAGACTCAAGTTTAGTCAATGTGCATATTTTATGTACGATTGATGGCAGATTTAAAAGAGACAGAGAGATGGAGAGGAAGGGAGAAGGGAGCAGAAATGTCAAGAAGCCAGTCGAGCTGTTCAAATTACAAACAAATTATTGACTGCAAAGCTTAAGATCCTTGAACTAGTTTATGACCCAATTGTGCCAAAGTGTCTGCCAATTGGCGATGCGTTTTCGCGCCACCCAAGCGAAATTAAACAAGTGGGAAAGGCTTTAGTCGAGATCTCGACCAAAGGATACCCGTAACTTATTTCAATTTATATAAAAGTACTTTAAAGAAATTAATAATAAAAACTACTGCATACTTTTGGGCTATTGTATTGAAATAATAAAATTATTATTTACTTTGGTTAGCTATTACTCCTGTTCTAGTTGTCCGATCTTGCTGCGCTTAAGTGATATTATAGATAATATTAATAGGTAACGTTAATTACCATAAACACTGTATTATCTTAAAAACTGTGGGTCTGGTGGCTTTTCGGGATTTGCGGGGGCGGACGGGGACGTGTCAAAAATTTAAAACAAACTTGACCTGCGTGGGGTCTATAGAAATCTATGTTCCAAATTTGGTATCTCTATCTCTTATAGTCTCTGAGATCTAGGCGCTCAGGCGGCCTGACGGACAGACGGACAGACACACAAAGCTATATCGACTTGGCTGTGGATGCTAGTCAAGAATATGTATTATTTATGAGGTCGGAGATGCCTCCTTCTCCCTGTTACATACATTCCAATGAACACAATATACCCTTTTACTTGTTTTTTAAGTAACGGGTATTAAAAATCCAACCATAACCCTTCCCTCTCTCAGCACTCCCTGTTTTCTCCTTCCCCACTCAGCGAACTTCAATGCACTTTTCTGCTTTGTTTTTTTTTGCACACGCACATGTTGCAACAACAAACTGTGTGCTCATTTGGACAGTCCTTAGTCCTTAATCCTTTGACTCATCGTCTATGTCTAGTCATTCGTTCAACTGCATTTTGAGTCTACTCATATTCAATTTGATCGCAACAATTGCCATTGCCAATAAATAAATGAATAAAGTGAAATACGAGTTCTCATTTCTCATACTTGTTTCTCAGTTTGAGTGTATGCTGACAATTACGTGCTCCAATGCTCTCTTGATTACTCCCTTTCCTCAGTACACTCAGAAATTTATTTTTATATATTTAGGAAGATGATTAAATTTATTTATCATATAACTGTCAAAAAATTGAGACAAATTTCCAATATTTTGAACATTTTTTCTTAAATGTAGAATGATTTGTTTTTCTTAAAATCAAAAAACTTTCTTATATTGAAAACAATTTTTGGTGAAAGATTTTTTTCTATTTATTACAAATATAAAAATATTATTTGTAGGGTTTCAGGACGATTTTTTTTTGAGTGTATGAGTGCGAGTGCGAGTAATTTAAATGAAATTTGCCTTGCATGTTTCACTCTGTGCATGTCACAGGCCTCGTCACAAAATGCCCCTCCGTGTACATATGTTCGTGCCTCAGTTGTGGCACGTGTTGTGGCACCCACTGTGGGGTCAGCGCATAAAGTGGCAGGTTATGAAATGCTTGTTATCTAAAAGCCGTTAGCCAAAGGTCGGTTCACGTTCAGTGTGTCAGTTGTTTCAGCTGCGCCCTATTTCATTACCGAAGCATAACTATAAAAGACCAGCTCCTTTTTCTTATTTTTTTTGCCAGCCAGGACACTGCGGCATATTAAGCGAAAAAAATAAGTTAGTGTGAAGATGTGATACCCTGTAGATACGTCAATTAGTAACTATGTAGTAAAATGTCTTGAAATATGAAACTGATTTTCATAAGATATTTTTATTTGTAAAAGGTTTGTAATGTCGCAATGAAGAAAATCAAAAATTTGTTTAAGATGATTATTTTGTGTAGATTTATTTAAGAGACCAAATGATGATTAAAATGACATTCCGCATGAAAATCGGTTGAGTTTTGACAAAGTTATAAATGTCTGAAATTTTTGATATACTGTCAAGGGGAAAGTACGGAAAAAATTGACAGTGATGGAAATTTTTTAAGTGAAAAATATTTTGATGCAGAATCAATTTAGAGGCCAAATAATAATCAAAAATGTATTCCGCATGAAAATCGGTTGAGTTTTGGCAAAGTTATGCCCGTTCGAAGTTTTTGATAAAGTGTCAAGGGGAAAGAACGGAAAAAAAAGACAGTGATGGAAAATTTTTAAGTGAAAAATATTTTGATGCAGAATCAATTTAGAGGCCAAATAATGATCAAAAATGTACTCCGCATGAAAATCGGTTGAGTTTTGGCAAAGCTATGGCCGTTCGAAGTTTTTGATACTAAGTTAAGGGGAAAGTATGGAAAGTACGGAAAAAATTGACACTGAGGCAAATTTTTTAAGTGAAAAATATTTTGATGCAGAATTAATTTAGAGGCCAAATAATGATCAAAACTATATTCCGCATGAAAATCGGTTGAGTTTTGGCAAAGTTATGGCCGTTCGAAGTTTTTGATACTGTGTCAAGGGGAAAGTATGGAAAGTACGGAAAAAAATGACACTGAGGCAAATTTTTTTAGTGAAAAATATTTTGATGCAGAATCAATTTAGAGGCCAAATAATGATCAAAACTATATTCCGCATGAAAATCGGTTGAGTTTTGACAAAGTTATGAATGTCTGAAGTTTTTGATATACTGTCAAGCGGAAAGTATGGAAAGTACGGAAAAAAATGACAGTGAAGGAACATTTTTAAGTGAAAAATATTTTGATGCAGAATAAATTTAGGGGTCAAATAATGATCAAAACTATATTCCGCTTGAAAATCGGTTGAGTTTTGACAAAGTTATGAGAGTCTGAAGTTTTTGATATACTGTCAAGGGGAAAATATGGAAGAAAGTACGGAAAAAATTGACAGTGAGGCAAAATTTTTAAGTGAAAAATATATTGATGCAGAATCAATTTAGAGGCCAAATAATGATCAAAACTATATTCCGCATGAAAATCGGTTGAGTTTTGGCAAAGTTATGACTGTTCGAAGTTTTTGATACTGTGTCAAGGGGAAAGTATGGAAAGTACGGAAAAAAATGACAGTGATGGAAAATTTTTAAGTAAAAAATATTTTGATGCAGAATCAATTTAGAGGCCACATAATGATCAAAACTATATTCCGCATGAAAATCGGTTGAGTTTTGACAAAGTTATGAATGTCTGAAGTTTTTGATATACTGTCAAGGGGAAAGTATGGAAAGTACGGAAAAAAATGACAGTGATGGAAAATTTTTAAGTGAAAAATATTTTGATGCAGAATCAATTTAGAGGCCAAATAATGATCAAAATGATATTCCGCATGAAAATCGGTTGAGTTTTGACAAAGTTATGAGAGTCTGAAGTTTTTGATATACTGTCAAGGGGAAAATATGGAAGAAAGTACGGAAAAAATTGACAGTGATGGAAAATTTTTAAGTGAAAAATATTTTGATGCAGAATCAATTTAGAGGCCAAATAATGATCAAAAATGTATTCCGCATGAAAATCGGATAAGTTATGACAGAGTTATGCGAGCTTGAAGTCTGGTAATACCATCTGCATGAGTATAAAGCCCATTTGGTTAGGGTATGGGTATAAAATGTAGTTACCGGCAACTATTAAATGAATACACATTTTTATTGACATTTGATATACCCTGCAATGCATATAGTTCACATTGCCATTAACGCAGTCCAAACTACCCTTTTGCTGTCACATTGAGTGCCAAAAAATGTGTAAAACTTGCCCCCACAACAATTTGGCAGTAATGCTCTTTCACATCGTCCTGAACGTGCTGCAGTCTGTTGTTTAATTCATGCCACACATGCCACATTGGCCACAATTTTAACTGGCAGTTGCTCTTGCTGTTGCCGAATGTCTGTTGAATGTTGCCAACATTTCGCTTTGACAGCATTTAACAATTAGCGGCAGTTGGCCAACTCGTCACGTTAAGCTCTCAAATTGCTCGCATTTTATTTTATTTAGAATTCAAGGAACTTTACGAGCATCTGCAGAATGCTCTTAGACAATCATTTTTATTACAGTCACTAACAAATATCTTTGTACATTTTTGCAACTCAAATTATGCTATGTTTTTTGCGTTTTCCTTCCCTCTTTATTATCCTCCCCCCTCTCACATTCCATAGAGTTCTTGTAAATTATGCGACAGTCGACTTTTGCCTTTGCATTTTCCCTTGGAATTCATTTTGTCAGCTTCACTTGCAACTGTGATTTGGTATACCCTGTAAATATTTGCATATATTCAGTGCGGTGTCTTTATTATTATTATTTAATCCGGGAGAGGAAATTTATTTACATATTTAGTTTCGAAAATATTCTTTCGTTTTTCATTAAATACTCAATATAAATACAAACAGATTATATAAGATTATTAAATCAGAAGATTAAATATTTTAGTTTGGAATTTATAATAATTTATCTATTATCAGAAGCACTCTCTAATTTATACCTAAGTTAAGGAATATGTTTCTTAGCTGCAATTTCTTCAGTTAAATTGTTAATTCCTTACTTTACAAATCTTTTTCAAAACTTTGACGGATATAATAATAAAAATTATTTTGATAATTGTTTTAAGTAATTTTTTTTATGTCACAAATATTTAGTTCTTAAATATTATTAATACATTTAAAGTCTTTAGATAACTGTCTACATTAATTTTAAACATTTTTCTCATTACAGTTTTGACCATTTGCAATAAAAAACAAAATTCTATGCTAAGTTAAGGAATTTTCCTTAATAACTTCTTCAGTCAACTTAACTAGCAACTGTTTTTGAATACCCTGTAAAAACAAAAGCAAATGGGGTACGCCATAAATTATATACTTTTTAATACAAAATGCCTGCTCCAATTTTAAATTAAAACCCCAAGTAAGCTAACATTTTTCCTCAAATATGAAACGCATTAAAAGTATTACAAATGGTCTTTAAGTTGACAAAGAGTATCTATAAGCTCAGCACCCTCGTCTAGGACAGACCCAACTTTTAACTGTTGTCATTGTTGTTGTAAAATGCCACGAAACATTTTTGTGACAATTTTAGCAAGTTTATATTTTGTATAATAAATTGTTGGCCAAGAAGTGAGGCAACTTTTTCATGGGTTAGTTTTGCTTTCTTTTTGAAGCAAACATTTTTTATATTTATGCCATGTCTGGGCAAATACTTAAGGCGTTTTTATAAAGTGTCATGGCGGGATGGAAAGTAGAGGGAGGTGGGACGTGGAGGATATGATAAAAGTGTCGGATGCAGCGTCAGTCTTTTATTTTTTTGAAATTCTTTGTTGTTCAACTTGTTGGAAGAGTGCATAATTTATTGTGGAAGCCGAATTTCAAAAGCTTTTTGATCAGAATTTAAAACTTAGACTTGGGCAAAAAGTTGGTAGCACAATAAACAAGGCAAGAACAAAAATGTTAATAAATATATAAAAAATAAAATGATTGAACTCTCTGAAAGTGGACAACAAATCTTTGGCAATCGTCTGTCGACTTTGTTATGAGTTGAGAATATTTTTGGATTTTGTTTGGCGGCCAATTCATAAATAATTTGCTGCATTGCCGAAAGTAATTTCAATATAATTGGCATTACGTGCTGCTTGCTGCCTTGACGTATCATTCGCACACAAATCTGCGTCTAAGTACGCCCATAAAAAAATGCCAAACTAGGCCAAAAAGAGGGAAAAGGCCCGCGGGAATTGCTGTGGCAACAAGCAAAGAAAAAAAAAATGCCAAGGCAGCCACAAATAAAATATGAAACAATCGCAGCCACGTGATAGGTTTTTCTCCCCCCCCTAAAACAAGGGGGCAACACCCCTCGCTTATCGTACATCAGCTCAAATTACGCGTACACACGGCCAAATACAAAAAAACAAAAAAAATATACAAAAATATCATAGAAAAAAAAGAAAATGTTTGTGCGTGCAAAAAAAAAAATCAGTTTGGAAATGAGGAAACTTGGATAAAGCGAAATTCAATAAGAGTGAAACAAGAGCCAGCAAACAAAAAATAGATCCATTCAATTCAACTTTGACTCCAACGCAGACTTGATTTTTATTTCTATCTTTATTACGTATACGCAGCGTTATGCAAATTGCTTGTTTACTTAAGCCCAGTTCAAATCACTCAGCACGTTGATTTTTTTTTTTATGTATAAGCATAATTTATAATTTATGGTTGAAATTAGTTTGTTAGTAATTTTTTGATGTTGCCAAAAACACTTTTCTTTTACTCCTTGGCTAAGAAACTTGGCCAAGTAGTTTGCCAACTTGCTGTTTACCCAGCAACCGAAAAGTTTCAACTGATTTTTGATTAAAACTTGCTGTTGCTTTGTACGGAGTGTTGGACAAATATAAACCCATCATGACAGAGCATTAAAATTACGACTGTAAAAGTTTTAATTCGATCCAAGCAGAAACTAAGCGAGAAATGATGACGATCTGGACGGCAGACTGAAAGATTTCTAGTGATTAAATGGCATCCGCATCCGCTTCCGGGGATTAGATTTTAATTAGGTTCATCATGGTCGGGCAATTGATTGATGGCGCCCAACGTGGGTTGAACTCTACGGTAATTTTAATTAACACAAGAGCCGAAACAATCTCATCTCACCTCATAGCATTAAGGTGACATGTGTTGTTCACACTTTCTGTTCTATGTAATTTAAACAATTCAATTTCGAACACTTTTATGGGAAAAAATCAGTCAACAACTTTTATTACCTGCACAAACAGCGTTCGACATTTTTGTGCTGGATTTTCTCAACTTGTTTTCATTTTCCACACTTGAGTTTCCTTCATAATCCGCTCACGGATACTTGGAAGAGCTGCTCTGGTGCAAGGAACACTCATCTTTTCAATTCTTTTCATTTTCTTTGACTTTGTTTTTCCTCTTCTACTATCCTTTACTTTCTGTTCTTTTTTTTTGCCATCACGTGCCGGCAACGTAATCTGTTATTTTTCTACTACCATTTTGTGATTGTTTTTATTGTTTTATTTAACGGATTGTCATTTTCAGTTGGGCATTCTATTCATTCTTCAGATTGCAATCACTTTGGATAAGCACAAAGGGTTGTGCCCAAGGAAATATCAAAGCAAAGATGTCTATCTAAATAATATTGGTTTATTTGCAGCTCCCCAAAATTGCAGACTCTTCGACTTTTACACTTAATATTAATAGCATCATTTGCTGCCATAAATAGAAGCATTTGTCAATAATATGCTTTAACATTTATAACGCTTCATTTAACTTTAAGGCAGGAGCAAAATAAAATGCAAATTGGAAATGAAAACGAAACCAATTCAATCGAATTGTTCAATTGAACAAACAAACGCCACTGACAATAACAGATTAAGATTTAAATAAATTTCTGAATATTAAATAACGTAGCATTTTTTTTGTATGTAAAGCAAAGTTGCAAGAACCTTATGAAAAAATTTGAAATATTAATATTACCAATATAAATTTCTTTAAAACATTTTGAATTAAAAGTACGCATATTTAAGCATTTAAGGTAATTTAAGGAAATAACTGTATTAAAAATGTTATTTAAATAGCAATTAATTTGAAATAACGCAATTGTAAGCATTTAAAATTAGTTAGAACTTAATGCAATGAAATATATTAAAATTATGCATTAAAAATAACGAAATATTTTTGAAATAAAGCATTTAAATCAATGCCAAATTAAGGCACTATTATAAAAATTATACTTAAACAATTTAAAACCAAAAGTACGTACTATATGTCAAAGACAGTAAAGTAGCCATAATTTCAATTTAAACGCTCATATTTAATACTCTCATTTTGCGAATGAAATTCTCATTTCTTTGGCTCCGTTTTTTATGGTCCTTATTGCATTTTTCTGGAATTACTTTCTACATCGCAACAGCACTAAACAGAAAATATATGACTGTAATAATTCATATGTGACACTTACTGCAACTGGAGATTGCGCTTTCTCTGTGTGTAAATTCCAAGCACAAATTGTTTTATATTTATTGCAGTAATAACACTTGTTCAACGTGTTCTTAAACACATAATTATTATTATTTTTTTGGAGAATTTATTCAAATATATGAAAAATAATTTTTAGTTGAATGAAAAGCTGTTTAATTATTTTTATATTGTTCACATTTTATTGAAGTATTTTTAAAATATTGTTTAGCTTAAAGAAAATTTTTAATTATTATTGAATGTATTTAAATATTTCTGAAATGATTTGTAGTTAAGAGAAACTTATTTAAATATTTTTTAATTAATTTATGATTCCTAAATTTCATTGAATTTAATAAATTATTTTTTATATAATTTATAATTTTTCGAGGGTATTAAAATATTTTTGAAATAATTTTTAGTCACATTTTAGAGTTTTTTAGAATTAAGAGAAATATTTATAAAATAGTTTTTACACTTTAATAATTTTTATATTTAACATTTTTTTAAAAAATTTTTTAAAATAATTTTTAGTTATTTTTTTATTTTTAGAATATTTTATTAGAACTATTTTTGAAATAATTTGTAATTTCACAGAATCTGCTAGAATAGATTTAATAGTCGTTTAAGTGATCAAGCGATTAAGCCGAATCGCAGCGCACGAAATACAAAATACAACTAACTTCAGGACACCAAAAGTGCACATGATGTTGCCGTAAACGCAGCCGTAAACTGAAACCGACTCGGACGACTGACAAACGAATGGCGACTGTCGACAGTCGAATGGCGACGCGACGCGTTGCGAACTAAACGCCCCAAAAGGCAATCAAACTGTGCGCGTATCGCAGCAGCTTCTTGGCGGCTACTTGCCACACAGCTGCCACAGCGTGCCACAAACGACAACGTTGTTAGCTTCCACAAAATCAAACGCAAAGTCAAAAAAAGTTTACTTTAACTCAAACAGCGTCTGCAAAGCGTTTCTCTTAATTTCTCTTAATTTCTGTCAATTTCTCTTAACTTTCTCTTTGGCACGCAGGCGCAGCATTTAAACAGCTGTTTAATCAGCTGTTAACTGTTGCTTATTACTTTTTATGTTTATATTTTTTTGGTTCTTACTTTGCCTTCATTTCAGCTTTCTTTCATATTCTTTTATTTTTTTTAATTTGCTTTCACTGGTATGAGGTTAAGGTCAGTGCAAAAAACGACAATAGATGGCGCTTTAAGCAGAGGCAACCTGCCACAGTCTCTGCCACAACACAGTTGTGAATGAAACGCAGTTGTGGTAATGGTAATGGTCTAAACAAATTTATGCAGCCAACACGTCGTATGTGCAATGTGGTTGGAGATTTGCCTAATCTGACTACCACATATCTGTCCATTTGTCTATTTGTCCCATTGTGCATATATTTTACCAGCTGTGGTTGCTGCTACACAACATATAAATAAATTTAACACTTGACATAATTTTCGTCTGCTTATGTTTTAAGCAATGAAATACTTGCATTCATTTTGAGAGTATTTATGTAGATTGAAATAGCTGCAAGTCAGTGGTGGTAAATATATATTATGGTATTTATATAAAGGCAAAATTGTCTGTGAGAAAAGTGGGATATTTATTTATTTTTTTTTAAGTCAAGTTTAAGTTTATTAATCTATACTTAAAATTATACAAAAAAAAAATCAAAGTATAAGAAATTAATAAATAATAATTAAATTAAAAATAGTATAAAATGAAATTGTGTAAGACTTATTTATGATTTAAAATTGAAAAGATAATAAATATACAGTAAAAATTCATAAACTGAAAGTTTTTAGGAACATTTAATGGAATAAATTGATTGAATTAAAATCATTTAGTGGAAATAGAAAATATTATTTAGAGTCAAAGTTAAATCGAAGTAAGAAATATATGATTTAATTAAGATTTGAATTGAAATGATAAAAAACAAGACAGAAATATTGAGAAGTCTCAGAGTGTTTAAAGAAATTTAATTGATCCCACATTTGTAGCAATGGATTAGGGAAAATTCAGAAATCCATATTAATAAAGCAAACACTTTTGTAAATGTAATTATTTTATTTAATTAAATCTATTGATTTATTCTAGGGTTATATTTATAAAATTTATACGTTTACTAGTCACGTTAATGTTTTTAAAATAGTAATCTAGAATTATAATTATTTTTTGAAGTCAGAAATAATTTATTAGTATGATTGACACAATAAAAGTGAGTGGATTACTAACAAAAGTAATTCTTTTATTTATATTATTTTTCTTATGTTCCTCCGTTATTTCTCGATATAAATATGAGTTTAAATTCCATGCACATGAAATAACCTTTTACCCATAACTTGAAGCGCTAGTGACTATTATTATTTTCCGTTTGTGGGGCTTTAAATTCCATAAAATATGCAACTTAAATTCGGAATCTGAAAAAAACGAGAGTTTAAATGCAATGTACATAAATCAAGCGTTTAGCAATATGTTGAACCTTGAACTGCCCCAAAGGGGAATGCATTTACCGAAATAATCGAAACATATGTTGAATTTCCCATATTTATACCCTGTAAGCAATTACTGGCTGGCAATCAACCACACTTCACAGACTGTTTCTCTGTCTGTCTGCCTTGGTATAGTTGGACTATTTAAGTCACATTATTGTAGCTGTTGTTCTGGCAGACGGACAGACGGACAGACAGATTGACAGACGGACAGACGGTTATCTGGTCCGTCTGCGGGTACAATTTATGGCGCGACTTTATGCAAATGAAGCGTGAAACTGTCAGAGTAAAACACCAGGCGACAAAGCTGAATCCTTGGTCCTTGTTTTGGGTCCCAGTTCGGTCGGTCGGTCGGTTTGTCTGGCTGTCATGTTGCGCCGACAGATGCGTCTATCAAATAACAAAGAACTCTTGCCGCTTGTCCTGTTAATCCGCTAATCCTTTAGGACATTACGCTTTGTCTGCCCAATTCCAATGCCAAGTTTCCTGTCTTTCGAGTGGCTAAAATTGAAATTGAATAAAATTCGCCTGGCTTAAAGTATTTACTGACCGAGTGTCATGTAACATAGTTGCAGTTTAAATGTGGATTAATCAGTCTAAATGTTCTTGGCAGCGCATTACACTTTGAGCCAGTGCACTATGGGCAAACCCCACTACATTAGCCAATACAAAAAGCTATAATTTCTGTTGATATTGATTAATTATTATTTTTCAATTTGTATTATGGTTATATGAGTCCTTTAAAGACATGTAATGAGTCACATGAAAGGTAATGAGTCACACATTGTGAATGTTTTTAGATTTATTTTTAATTTTTATTTAAAATGTTACAAAAATAGTTCGCTTATAAGATTTTTTTTTAAGATTTTAAAACAAGTTTTATATTATAATTTTTAAATAAAAACTAAAGTTAAATTACTATTTCATAATTTTTGATCCAGAGAAATAATATTTTTGAGCGAACTTATCCAAGTTTTAATGCAGAATAAATTAAGGGGCCAAACCATGATCAAAATGACATTTCGCTTGTAAATCGGTGGGGTTTTGGCAAAGTTATGACAGTTCAAAGTTGCTTAAGCGTCTGACCCACCAACTTTACAAGTCAAAATTTATCTAATTTTTACATGATTTTTTACAGAAAAATGAAAGTTCTCAGAATCAAGTTTCAAGTGTTGTTTTATACTAATTACGATATAAGGAGTTGATTAAAAGTGAAAACTTGAGATTTTAAATTTTGAATTTTCGAAATTTCAAAGGGGGGACCCTTATCATCAAATTCGAGTCTTGGTCAAAAATAATTAAATTTTTTAAATGAACAAAATTTGAATGCAGAATAAATTTAGAAGCCAAACCATGATAAAAATGACATTCCGCTTGAAAATCGGTTCAGTTTTGTTCAAGTTATGACGGTTGGAAGTTGGTCAACTCTTTGACCTAGCCACTTTATGACAACCGTACCGGTACAAGCGTTTCGGTTGTTGTTAGAGCATTAATTTCGGTTACGGTTTTTAGCTTCCCTTTTTATTTCCTGGTTTTTAATATCAAAACTTATTTTCCCTCGGATCGATCCTACTTTATACCTTTAATACGATAATATTCTTTTTTTTAATCATTTCAGTTTTCAATTTAAATTTTTATTTGTAATGTAATATAGTTTTGAATTTGTTGTTTTAATTTTAACTAATTTTTCTTCAGATATCTTGAACTATAAACCGCGAATCTAACGTGTTTTCCCATAGTGCAAAGGGCAGAGTGGGATAGGTGGAAAGGGGAAAGGGGAAAGGGGAAAGAAGAAGAAAGAAAAACTTGAACCGAAATCGTGGCCACAAATGCGGCTTAATCGCAGTCGCATTTTGGCAGTGCAACACAGAGAAATGCGCCAGGGGCAACATCATTGCCAAAAATATGTATTTGCCACCAAAAATGTTGCCGACTTTTCTCGTTAGTGCTTCCGGCTACCCCTTCCCCATTCCCCTCTCGCTCTTGCTGCCACAAAATATTCCATAATGTAATGGTCGCTTTGCATATTTTCGTTTTGCTGCTTATGATGGGTCCTGATACAGGATGCCTGGTGTCATCAAAGGCCACAAGGCAACTGCAAAAAGTTTTCAGCTCGGCAGCTGAAATTGTCAAGGAGACGGGCAACAGGGGGAAAGAGGGGGAAAGAGAGGGGAGACATGCATAATTAGTGCCATTGCACTTTTTGGAGGAGCAAATGTAAATGAGTCGAGCTCTGATATTTAAATGTATAGTATATTTATGCCTCTCAACCGAGTGTTCTGGCACATAGGAAGCAATTATTGCAATTTATGGTTATAAATAAAATTAATTGAAGCGTTGGTCAGAGCAGCACATTATGGAGTTGAGGTCAAACTCATTAGAAAATTCATCGGAAATGCAATAATGTATATTTACACAAGCAGAGTATTGCCTAAATTATTGATTGACATCAATACAGCATTTAGTTAAAATAATAAATATTATTTAAGCAGAAAATGCAATCTATAAATTATAAATTTCATAAGAAACGATTGATAGCCATTAGAAACTCATTAGAAAATTCATCAGAAATGCAATAATGTATATTTACATAAGCAGAGTATTGCCTAAATTATTAATTGACATTAATATAGAATTTAGTTAAAATAATAAAGCAATAAAGCATACCATTAATAAAGCATTTAGCAATAAATAGTGCAAATAATAAAATAATTAAAATTTTTAATTGGTATTGGAAACCGAAATTCATAAATTTAAAGCTGAAAACAAAGTATTTTAAAAATTCATTTTGAATTTATACAAAAGAAAGATTAATGCAGCATTTAGTTATAATTAATAAATATTATTTAAATGAAAAGTACAATTCATAAGTTATAAAGCTGAAGTTAAAGTCATTAGAATTAATTATTCATATCATTAAATAATACATTTAGTTATACATAATATGCACTATATTCTAAACGGCTAATGCAACCAATAAATTATAGATTTGAGGTCGAAGTCATTAGCAAAGTCATTTTAAATGAATAGAAAATTAATTACAAAACAGAGCAGAACTATATTGATATTTGAATAATTTATAGCATAATTAAAGTAAATTCAATGTATACAGAGAGCTTTAAATTATAAGAAATTAATTAGTATGCTTCAATAATGTTTTTTTTACTTCTTATAGTTTTTATGTCGAAGCTACAGTTATAAAAAATAAGCAGAAATAAAATTAGTATTTGCTACAACGAATAATAGAGATGTGGGCAATCTTATTAGACAAATCATTAATTAGTTGTAGAAATATTTAAATTACTATTATTTTTATTTATATAAATCTATATGTCTAAGAAATTAAATTTGAAAATGAAAAAAGTTCTAATAAGCTTAAATAATGAAATGCAATTTGGTTCTATCTTTAAAAAAAAACAGTTTTTAATTGCAACAAATTATTAAAACTAACCAAATATTGAGACATATTCATTGGACATCATTTATCGCATTCCAGCAAAATCAGAATTGTGCAAATAAAAGCAATACATGATATATTTTTAATAAAATCCAACAGTTTATGGTAAAGTATTTTTAGAAAATTCACAACGATAACAATAAATAATAAAAACTGATAAAAATGTGGCAAGCCAATGTGAGCAAAAAAAAAAAAAAAGCAAACACAAAAGCAAAATGCAGAAACCAAATGCAAAATATTACAGAATGGAACGAAAACATGAAGAGCGTACAAAACAAATAAATAATATTTGTAGTATATGGAGACTCGAACTCGTTGTCATATTCGTATTCGTATTCGATATAAAACAAAACGTTCTGCGGTTTTTTTTTTTTTTTTTTTTTTGGAAAATACGTATAGAATCGCTTGATTGTAAATAAAAACCAAACAACACATGCGATTTTCATGTTGGCAGCCCAGCAATTTTTATATTTATTGAGCTGCATCGTTTTAGCTCTACTGTCACGTGTGGGCGTGAATGGGAACGTGAAAGTGGGCGTGGTTGGGCGCAGAATGGAAATAGGGGGATACGGATGTGCTGACAGTCGGGCATACCATATACATATGTTGTTGCTTACATGCTTTGACAGTTAGCTGACCCAATTTCCGCCAACTCTCACTCGGTCAATTGTCATGACAAAATGTAAATTTTACGATTCCCTATAAGAATTTTTGATAAAAAAAAAAACTAAATGGAATACTAAAGTTACGCTGAAAACAAAGGGAATAAAAGTGTGGTGCGAATAATCAGAAAACATGTAACTGGAAAATAATATAGGGAAGTCAAAATAAGGAAAACTATATTAATAGGAGTATAAAATTAGTAAGGATAAAATTGAAAAATATGAAACAAAACAAAATTTATTAAAAATTGTGCTGTTTAATTAAACAATTCCCTTTAGTTTTGATAAATAATAGTAAAAATATTAAAAATGACAGAAATTATGAACAGAGAACAAGAAAAAATCAATTAGCTTATGAATATAAGAAAATAATTATTTCTAAGGCAAACATTTTTAGATGTGAAGCCTAAAATATGTTTTGTTTTTTTTTTTTTACTACACTTTATAATCTAGATTCCATTGATTAATATTATTTATCTATTATTTATTTATTATTAATTTATTATTTATTTATTGAATTTAAGAATTAATTCTAGGTAATAATAAAACAAAGATTTCAGGCTGCCAATTATTTAGTTATTTTGGTTATAACATATAATAATTATTATAGAAAAGTACCCAATGGAGTTCAAATCTTTATTATTATTTGAAAAGAAAATGCTACCGATGTCTGAAAATTTAAGGATTCTTTTTCCTAATATTAACATTAATAAATTATATTTTATCTAAATTTTATATTTATATATTTGTTTATTATTAAAATTGTGATCTTGATTTCCTTTAATATTAATGTATTCTTATTTGTCATTGTTATTTTAAATCTCAAAAAAGAAGTGAATTATGAATACATATGCTATACTAAACGTTTCGTACAGCCCTCGCTAGGGCAGAGACTCATGCCTATGTCTCTTTATAGCCAACAAACCGCAGTCCATTTATCTAATGCCATTTACACAAGCTGTCATTAGCCTTAAATGGTGGAAGGGGATGTAGGAGAGAGGGGTAGACAGAGAGAGCGAGATAGAGAAGAAAGAGAGAGAGAGAAAGAGAGAGGTGTAGGCAGGCAGTTGATTGTAAACAAACAGAGCGTCAGTTGAATGTTAAACATTTATCGTTTTTTCTTTATTTTTTCTTCTTGCATTCGAATTTGAATTGGAATTGCCAAAAAGTGAAAAGGAAAAACTGTGTCAGCAAAAATTGTTCAATATTTTCTTCGCGTGGGCAGCGACAGTTTTCCACTTTTCCAACCAGGAAGCCGTTGAGCCACCAAAGTCGAAGGCGCTCAAATGTGTTTATTTAAATAGGTGGACACGGGAGCGGACTGCGGGCAGGGCCCAAACAAGGGGCGCGAAAAATTAAAACAAAGAAAAGCCATAGTATACAAAAAATCAATATAAATATTAATACAAATAATCACTATAGATTTAATGGCGATTTTATTTTCTTTGCATGAAAAACTACCGAGCCTGTTTTATTCCACTTCCCTTTCTTCCATTTCTTTTGCATAGTAAATTTGTGAATATTTGTTCAACGTCAACATAATACATAAGAAAATTAAATTTTGTTTTTTTTTTACTATGCCTCGACTATGAAATACCTGCACCAATTCCAAGACTGAATTTTCAGCACGCATTTTCAACAAGTGAGGCAACATTTTGAATATAAATGAATAAAAGAAATGGAATGAGCATAATATACCCCTGGTTAGCTGGCATTATAATTCGTGGCGATTTCAATTTGCATTTTATTAGAACGCCAGCTTTTCGACCAAGGACAATTTTGGACTTTTATTTGGCCTTGTACATTAATCAAATAGCAAGGGCAGAAATTGCGAGGCGTTGAGCATAAAAAATATATATTATAAAAAAAAGACATAAAGCAGATTCATATTCCGGAACTCAAAATCCCCTCAAAAAAAAAAAAAAAAAAAAATGACAGCTGCAAAACTGCTAAACTTAATCACATTTAGCGGGAAACTTGAGATGCTCAAGTTCAAGGAACTTTAAAGAGTACGGAAACTTTTGCTGCAGGCGGATGCTATTTCAGGTTCAATTTAGATAGCATCAGATGTATGTATAGATATAGTAAAAAACAAAAAAAAACAGTCAACTTATTTCCTCAGGGGTCAGCAGTTCTTTGTCTCGACGTGTCAATGACTTTATCGATAGACTGACGAAATCAATCTCAATACAGAATTCGATTACATTGTCGCAGACGTGACGCAGTTTATGACGTACTCTGTTTGGTTAATCAGAAAAGTAATTCAATTACATTTTATGTAAATAATACTACCAAATAAAGGTGTTTTTCTTCTGCTATTAATAAAAATGGCTTAGAGCAAATTAAATTGATAATATTCAATAATTCTTTAAGGCAAACGGCAGTAAAATATTATATTATTTTATATAAGTAAAATTAATTAATAAAGGAATTAGAACAAATTAATTTGATAATATTAAATAATTCTTTAAGGCAAACGGCAGTTAAATATTATTTTATTTTATATAAATAATACCTGTTAATAAATGTATTTTTTCTTCTATTAATAAAAATGACTTAGTACAAATTAAATTGATTATATTTAATATTTATTTAAGGTATACGGCAGTAAAATATAATTAAATTTTATATTAATATTACTAGTTAATAAAGGTATTTCTTTTCTTCTATTAATAAAAATGACTTAGAACAAATAAAATTGATAATATTTAATAATTCTTTAAGGCAAACGGCAGTAAAATATTATTTTTTCTTAAATAAATAATATTAATTAATATAGTTAGTCTTCTTGCATTTAAAAAAAATGTAGAATATATTTTTCTCTAGGGTTAAAGATATGAAAACTGTATTCAATTTTACTATAAACAATATTAATTAATATGAGAATTTTTCTAGTGTTATAAAAATAGTCAACCATTAATTTAATATGTAAAATTTATTTTCCATATTTTAAACGCCAGAAATATTGCAATAAAAAAGGGCACACAGCAGTAAAAACTGTCAAACTAAAGGTGTTGGCTTTGAGTTAGCGTCACTTTATGAGCAGGAAATGCAACACCACAGAGGCCAACATCTGACCCACAGCTGTGTCCTGGCCACGTCCACGTCCATGGCAATTTGGCTTGACATTTTTGACTGTTTCCTTAGAGAAATCTACGTAGTGACGTCGACTGGCCACAAACACTATTCATTTTTCACGTGGAAAAGCCTTTTACAAGACTTTAACTATTTTTATTTTCTTGCCTCACACACAGCTGGTAATTCTTCTTGGCAACTCGACTTTTCCCTAAGCGCAAATTAATTAAAAGCAACAGCTGCGACGGCGACTTTGATGAGGTGAAGGGTGGCTTAAAAGGGCGACTGGACAGCCCTGTAACACTAGACAACAAAATAAAATTTCTTTAGAAAATGTCTTATATATTTCAGAATTTTTCGAGATTTTTGAAGTAACGTAAATAAAATTGCACAATTTATAATTATACAAATTCATAGTTGTAAATTAATCCAACCTATGATTTAATATTAAAAGTGTATGTTAATCATTTAAATATATATTTTGTATATGAAATAGCTTTCAGCAAACTTAAAACTTTTTAAAATAGGTTGTGTTTTTCTGGAAAGAGCTTCACAAAAATAATAATAATTTAAAAAAAATATAATTTAATTTTTTGGATTTTTTGTTCTGATCTGTCAATTTGTTTGTTGTGTAGTGTAAGTTAATCATGACTCTATTGTAATTATAGTCAACGCCATTCCATGTCACGCTACGCGCACTTAACGCTAGGTGTTACACGGCGTATGAGTTATTTATTGGTAAAATCAAATGGCAAAGCAAATGCGAAACGCTATCTGTATATGCAAAATTAATTATGCCAACCGTTTAATTGCAAAAGTTCAGAGTTAACTTCTGGCTAAGTAATTGAAGCTCAACTTGGGCAACTTGGAAAATCTGCAAACAGCTGATGAAAGTTGCAATAGAAGAAACACAATAGAAACTTATTATTAAGTTATTTATATTTACGACTCAAGTCGACTCTTTGTTGCCATTTGTTACATGATTTATTGGCCAACAATTTACTCAAGACAATATATTCTAGTATACATGCATTTTAAAGCAGCTTCAGCTCAGCATTACGCATACGCACTGTAAGCCAGTGCACAAATTTGATTCATATCTGTGCACTGAGTTATAAATAAAACGTACTCGTAATAAGCTTTAAAAAAATTCCACCTTGACATTATTATTATTACTGTATGTCAGACATTTATTTCAATGAAAATTCAAAAACATAAATCAAATTAAGCATAAAAATTGATAACGCATGTCAGATTTTGAATAGGAAAACGTCTTAACTGCAGCTTAAATAAAGAGGGAAATAGAGTGGTGATTTAAATTTGTTTTTTATTAAAGTAAATTCACAAATATTTGCATTATATTATTTTATCTTATGATATTTGTTTTTATAAGAATTGAAATGTAGTCTAATTTGTATTTAAAAAAAAAATTTTAAAATAGCTTAGACATTCCAATTTTACATACCTAATTTCTAACTTAAGTATTGTGGATTTTGCTACCATTAATTAATTTATTAAAAGCTTTTGCTTTTACCAAATCATCACAAAAAATTTAAGTGTCTTTTTAATGTAGATTACATTTTTACTACCACTAAATAATTATTTCTATAAATATTATATTCCAATTTAAGAACTTATTTTTGCACCAAATTATTGTTGGCATTATTCAGTAGTATTTATTCAAAATTTACCACTTGTTTTTTGAGTATATTTTGTACCCAAAAATGTTTTATTAAAGAAAAAACTTTTGTCGAATACTGACTTTAAGTCCAAGTTAAGAAAGCCACAACACTGGGACCCGGGATACAAATTTGAAGTGCTTCTCATGCCAGTCGCATGCCAAACCCTGGATAAAAGTTAACTCTGACCCCTGGCAAATGATGCCCGGTCGCAGTTGCTGCATAATTTGTGCTCGTGTGTGTGTGTGTGTGTGTTTCGCTTGAAAGCCAAGAAAGCTTCCCGAATATATATGTACGTTATGTGGAAAATCCCTAACACACTCCCAGTTGGGCACCCCAAAAAGCACATACTAATTTATGTTGGCAAATCTAATGGGCGTGGCAGCTGCTAAAAGTTTACAGTTTTTGTTAGTTGAATTATGAGCCAAGTTACAGTTTCCATTCTCCTCTTTCACCTCCTGTTCCTTTGCTTTTGCTCCTTATTGGCGGCACGTGCCAGTGTTGAACAGTTTTGTAGTGCTCTTGCATGAAATTAATCTGCTTTTTAGTGTGCTTTAAGAAGCCAACAACCAACAATGACTTTAATGGACTGTAGTTTGCTCTAAAAGTTTGATAAACAATTGAAATTAAAATCTCTCTCTCTCTCTCACTCTCTCTCTCTCTTTTTCTCTCAGTTAGTAAACAATATGTGATAATGCATAGGGATGGCAGGCAAAATAGTATCGCTATAAATATGAGGACAAAAATCGCATAGAATATCGTATTTTAATCAAGGCTGCAAACAGGTTCTGAACCAAAACTCGTAGAACCGGTTCGGTTCGGGTTCTTAAGCAGCCTGAACCGGATTATGAACCGAACCCTTTAAATTATTTACTTTGCGAACCCTAACCTAAACCGAACCGCTTTCTAAAAAAAATGTTCGGTTCGAAAAAAAAATAGTTACATAAATTTTATGTTTTTCTAATTACGCATTTATTTGAGCCTTCGGATTAAAAAAGGTCATATTTAAATCTTCAAATAAATTTAAATTTAAATCAATATTTGATTTCTTTAAAAAAAAAATTAAATTAGTTCAAAACGTAGAGAAAAATGTATAGCAATAAAAATATTTTTTGTATTAAACCAAGGTTCGAACCCAAACCTTGGATTCAGGGGGTATATAAACCAATTCGCGAACCGAACCGATGTCTTGCTCTATGGTTCGAACCGCCGAGCCGAACCTTTTACAAAATTTTTGAGGTTGGCAGCCTCGATTTTAATGATATAAAAATATTTATATATAATCACTTAAATTTATAAATATTTATTTTTTAAAAGACGACAGTTACTTAATTGTTGATTAAAAAATATCTATAGCGAAATATCCAGTTGCATCTCTAATATCTAAGTGTTTTAGCAGACGTTGCTCTGACTGTATAAATTTGTCAATAATTAAACGTTGTTATAAATAAAGATGTGGACTCAGGAATTGCTGATAAAATCGCATAACTTGCGCTTGGCTGCGTCTTTTGTTTCAATTTACATTGTTTGCTCTCTATATATATATACATATATATTATATATTGAGGTGCCAGCTGCCTTTGTTTGTTTATCGTCGTGTTTGTTGTGTTTGACGTGTCAGTTTTGTCAGCTGCTCTGTTGTTGTCCTATGTGTCCTATGTCTGTCTGCCTGTCGTTGATTTCCGCTGATTCGTCACCTGCTGAGCTGTCAGTTTGTTGTTTTCTTTTTTTACTTCTCGCCTCAAAAAAAAAAAACAGATAATTAAATTTTGTTAAATTTATAAAGCTTAAACCGCAGTCAAATCTGGGAAATTCTGCTGCTGCTGTTGACGCCTTTGTACTAATTGCACATAATTAATTAAAAAGCATGCGCCTGGCATATGTGGCGCCCTTTTTATTATATTCCACAGCAGGCATTGCTCATACGCCGCGTGGTGCACATAAAAAAAACATGACTATAGCTTAAATGTTCTCTTTTCTAGTCAAAGCTTAAGAAAAGCAGTCCTCAGTCAGTTTTATTGCCATTGCTTTAACTCTCTCCAGATAAGAAATTACTTATACGTCGCGTGGTCTTAAGTGAACAAATGGCAAACATTTGATTCTTTTCAGATTAAACATATTTGCCGAATTTTCTCTAGAAAAGCTGTGGCTTTATTTACCTGTATGCTGATTGAATATTGCTTATACGCCGCGTAGTGCACCAAAAATTTAAATCTACTTTAAATATTCCTTAATATCTATTTTTTTCTGCATTTTGCTATAGAGCAGTCATTGAGCAAAAAACAATACCATTTTTCAACTAGTTAATAATGGAATTTTAACAGTCTGACCTTTTATTAATTTATTCATAACGAGACAATCCAAAAATGAAAACTACCGTCCTTAATTTAAACTAAAAATGTATTTTCTTGTACATATTTATTTTTAAATCATATTTTTACTTATAAAGTTAAATTATTACTGTATAATACTATTTTCTTTTTATTTAATTTTAATGCTTATCATTTTGAATACATTTATTTTATTATATGTGTTTTATTTCTTTTTCTTAATTTAAATTATTACTGTTTGTATAATATTAATTAATTTTGTATATTATTTATAATGCCAATTATTGCTGAATCTTTTTCTTTACATCACATATTGCTGATACGCCACATTAAACATTAAAAGTCAAGTCTCAACTTTAAATAATACTTGCTAATAGTTTTATTTTGCATTTTGTTAGCCTTAACTCTTACTCACAGTTAGTTTTATTTCGCATTTTCCTTTCTTGCAAAGCACAAGTATTGAGCAGTTCAGCTGAAACGGAAATAAGCTGAAGAAAAGCAAACATAAAGTGAAATCAATGAGACAAGTCGCTGCTGGAAAGTAAAGAAAGCAAGTAAATAAATAGTTTTGCATTTACATATATTTCTATGGCGAACTTGAAAAGGAAACTAATACAAATGAAATATAATAGCTTAGAAAAAGTATAAATTTCAAAGCTACAACTTTAACAAAGTACTTGCTATTTAAAATATTTCCTTCCAGAGCAACACTTTAAAGTTGACGGAGCCAAAAAGATGTCCGTGTGCTGTCCCTTCTGGCAATGAATGTCAAGTCTAGGGTAGAGTCCAATGAGCCGCACTCTACTAATGGTTATATAAATCATAAGCCTATTGACTTGCCTGACAGCCCACGGGGGGAAACTTCGAATGACTTCACCCTGATCCATTTTTATGGACTGCGCAACATTCGAACATCATTTCCCTTTCTCTGTCCCTTTCTCTTTCTCTACCTTTTCATTTCTTGGGTTTCATTTTATTTTTGGGGGCTATTTTAAATTCTGTATACAATTTAATGCTTAAGCGAAGCACGTCGTCCAGTTATAAAGCATTAATGTGCGTGTTTGGTCAAAAAAAAGTGACGAAGCAAAAAATCAAATGAAGGGATAAAAGGTTGCACAGTCTCCAAGCTGGACAAGCCTTTAATAAATACATGGTTCTATTCTTTTATATTCTTTTTCTATTCAACACGCATTAATGCTTCTAAATGAAGATTTGCTTTTTATGATTTTAAGCTAAAAACCCACGTACATTTTAAAACGTACACTGAATTTGATAGCACTTCATTTTCTGAGAATGCCAGCATTAAAATGTTTCTTCTGCCTCCACTGAATATCTACTGTCAAATAAATTTTTGCAAATGTCACAGCCCACAGGGCGTATGATTTATATACCCTTTTACTTCTCGCAAGCATGCCAAGTGCTAATTATGCGACACCTGAGAATGGCATAAAATGTTAAACGATTTTTACTTACATATTTAATGTAGGAAATATAAATTCCAATTTTTCGTGGATCGTAAATGAGAGTTATGAATGTTAAAACATCAAACAACGGTTATGTGAATGAATAATCTAAGATGAAAACTAAATAATCTTGTTATAAAAATATAAGATATTGTTACAGGATCAAATCGTCTCAGCTACGTTGTGTAAAAATGTCAACTTTCTCGGTCTTGCGGTTTGGTCTTAACAATGATCAGTTAGTGAGTCAGGACAATAAGTTTTAATGTGTAGACTGCTTGATATAGTAAAGAACAGTATTTAACTATTTGTTAAAAATAACAAATCATTTTTATTTTATTTTAATTATAATAGGAACGTTGAAAATGCTACAACTTTAATTGAAATAAAAATAAAGAGTTATCTTTTTAATTTCTGATAACAACAACATTAAATTGATATTTAAAAATATATATTTTAGATTTGAAGACTAGCTTCTTATATATTTATCATTAAGAATCGGCTCTTACTTTAATTGAAACCTTTAAAGAGTCTTGTTGCAACTGCAACTTGTGGCAACTGTTCAAGCTGTTCTGGCAACTGTTCAAGCTTATTATTGCAATTATCTGGAGCAAGGCAAACTGATTGCATGCCGATTGTGCTTTAATAAGCTTTAATATTGTCTGATTGCCCTGCAAATAAGGACTTCCTGTGCTCACTAAGCAACTGATTTCCTTAATTAGACTCCTAATTGAGATGTTATGAACTTATAACTCTCTAAGCACTCCATAACGAAGCGAACTGAAGATAGAGAGAGAGAGAGAGAGAGAGAGAGAGAGAGAGAGAGAGAGAGAGAGAGAGAGTGACTTTATTGGTTGTCAAATGTGTAATGAAGTCACGTAAACATTTTAATTTGGCATTAAAGTACATGCAGAATGATTCCGTCTTCTTTTTTCTTTTTGGCCTAAAGATATGCGTTCTTGCATAACAAGCATAATTTTCCAGCTACAACACACACACACACAAAAAGAATGTATTAATTTTGTCATGTCGTTAACTTATTAATGTATACAACTGAATTTTTCTCTCTCTCTCTCTTTATCTTTCTTTTTCTGTGTGTGTAATTTAGCGCGCAGAATTTTCCCAGCCAACTGGACGTATGCGTAACATTAACGTGTACGTGAGTTGGAGTTTTTTTGTGCTGCTTTTATTTGACATGACATTGTCTGACTTTCTGCGTGTGATCTGCTTGGTAACAACGCTGATTTGATTAGGCCATATGCCTGCTAATGACAATCGCCTGACGCTGCCGGAAAAGCCATGGGAAAATGCTTTGTTGGCTGCCATTCTTACATGTATTTCATGTCGACACAGCTCACAACTTGTTGCCTTATATCATGTGCAAACTCAGACTTTTCACTAACTTCAAAAGCAAATGTAAAGCTTAAGATAAATATAAAATAAATATGCAATTTTTCTCGCTTTCTTTGTGCAGTTTTAATTATGAACTTTAAGCCTGATCAACTTTTATTGCCTGTCTAATTATTTTATAACTCACTGTCGACTCGGCTTATCAAATCAATAATATTAATTACTCATACGCAGCGTGGTACGCGTGATATGTTAGATGGCTTATTGTTTGATTGTCTGACTTTATGCCAGCTTGGCTTTTGTCGAGTTTGAGTTTTCGACTGACAAATGCCCTGTCGTGTCATGTTTTGTATACAAATGTAAAGCGTATAGAGGGGGGGTAGAGGGGGATGATAGAAAGGGTGGGGAAAATGGGGCATTGTCGATTTTGCAGTTGTTAGCTATAAAGCACGTGCATGTCACGCAGTCAAGGCAATTTATGCGTTGTCATTGGAAAAAATCCAATGATGCCGCCGCTGCACAGTGGGCAATTTCGCTCATTTAGCGGAACGAAAATTATAATTAAAAAAAAAAGTATTATTAATTTTTTTGATGATGAATTGATCAAGAAAAATTGTTAAAGTAAATATTTTTTTAATAATATATTTTTTAATTTTATTTATTTTACTTTTTAATATGGACTTATATTGCGTTTCATTCTATAAATGTTTAAAATACTTTTATCTTAAGGATCAAAATTTTTCTGCTATATTAATCCAATAGAAATGTTAATAAAATAATTTTTTTAAAGTGAATTATATTTACTTTTTAATTTTCATTATTTGAAAATTTAATTTTCTTGTTGAAAACAAATTTGTTAATAAAATCCAATATATGGAATCAGAACTCTCGACAAATGTAATATACCAATCAACATAAAGTATAACAAAATAATGTATTAATAATATTAGTTTTGGTAACTAAAATCTATATTATTTTTAATTAAAAAATAAATTTTATTCGTGTGCCCTTATTTGATAATAATTAAGTAAATAGGTATTTTATTATTATTTTATGACTCCCACTGTGCACTGCTGTGCAGTGAAAAAATGTCCACTAGTCTCTTCACTTGGCTTTAATGTACAATCAATGTGCCATCAAAAATTCAGGACTCATAAAACAGGCAACTAATTAAACCAAATCACAGCAAGGCAAACAAAGGCTGCAACAAGGATAAAGTTTGTCGCATTAAAACCCAAAATCCAAATTATCCTGTGGCCACAAAACACAACCACAAGCTAAATATTGTTTATGGAGAGAGTGAGTGAATTCAATGTAAGCATTTCCAAAACATTAAGTGATTTAAAACTTGCCCACATCAAATATGTAGACAGTATCTTAATTTGATCAATGTTAATTAAATGCGACTCGCAATTCTAATCTAACATCTTAATAGAGTCTCTTCAAGTGTTATGGCATTTTTCAAATAACTACTTGGTGAAAGTTTTTTGTGAAAATGCTGGCAGCATAATAGTATTATACAAATTGACATTTCCGGGTAAAAAGGAACATTTTCATTATGGCCAAAATCGAAAACGACTTATCAAAAAATAAGTTAAGAGGCAAAAGAGCAAAAGCTTTAACTTTTTAGGGTTACTTGCCTCAGGACATTTGTGTGTGTATGAGTGTGTGTGTGTGTGTGTATTAGCATGTTGTGCGCAGTCGGGCGCGAGTGTAAACGCACACACACACACACTCACACACACTGTACATGTTGTGCCAAAAAGCAAACAAGTTGCTGCATTCAGCTTTCAGTTTTCCTCTAGCAACACACACACACTTACTTACAACTGTGTGTGTGTGTGTGAGTGTGTACTGACTGCATATTGATTTAAAACCAATCAAGCTGAAGCCACTTGCTTTGAATAAATCTAAAAAATAAAATTGTAATGCATTCATTGGATAAAGTTCGAGTCTTGGCCAACAGAAAATACTTATAACCAAAGGTTTAGCAAACTCAACTCTTGTCCTGGCCTGGTTCAAAGACTGGCTGTAAAGACAAAGCTGAAACTTAACTGAAACGTTGCTCCATTGAACAATCTAAAGCTGGCTATTTGTCAGAGACAAGGCCACAAACTGAGCGTCGGCATTTTAGCATTCAAATTGGCAGTTGGGCTCATTAAAGTCATGACCAAAATGATACCAAAATTTGCATTTAAACTGCTGGAAAAGTAAACAGACAAATGAGCCCAACTGTTAAATAATATGTGCTTTTCTGTAAAAAAAAGATTATTTATAAATGCAAATTTAAATGATACAAATATAATTTTTTATTTTAAATAAAAAATTCAAAATTTTTTTGAAGCGCTCCTTGAGCTTGCAGAATTTTAATGGAAAAAAAAAATATTTTTTTTTTTAAAAATATTAATAAAAATGACTCTTTAAAAATTATCAAATATTTTTTTTTTAATTTATAAAAAGTTCATATCAAATACAGAATTTTTATTTCTTCCATAACAACTCCATATCGTCAGAAACAACATATTCTTGAGGGTCAGAAATAATTAAGATTTAAATATCTATATATAAATTTTTTTTTAACTATGAAAATAGTTATAAGAAAAAAATTTTATTAAAAAAAATTAATTTAGAATATTAAACTAGTATTTAATAATTTTGGTAGAATTTTTTTCTAAATGACAAAATGGATTTTAAAGTGTAACACACTTATCTGCTCAATATTTCCTTTATTAAAATAACTATACTATTTTTGTTAGCTTTTTATATATTTTATTTTCAGCCTGTCACACGCATTTAATTTTTGACAAGCTAAATAGACCCTTTATATATATTTTTTAAAAGTACAGGGACGAAAAAAACACTTGCAAAAAGCACATTTTGAGTTAAGCTGCTGCCACGTTGATGATATGTTGCTTTTGGTCAGCTTATAGCCAGGTTGTCAAAAAAAAAAACAAAAAAAAAAAAACAAAAGCTGCATGGAACCCAAAAAATAACTACCATAAAATAATGGGTATCAAAGGGGACTAAGCTTTATTATTAAAGGTTTTTGCTTGCACAGAAATCATCAAAGCAGAAATCATTTGAAGCTTGTGTCAGCTTAATTCTCGGAATTGTCATCAAGCATTTTGGCAACAGACTTAAGCCTACTTTGGGGCATGGCCAGAAGAGTTGATTTCAATTCCAGGCCAAAACATAAATCATTTTCATTAGCATAAGCCCCAAGATAAGCTGAAATATTTGTGCTCATGTTTACAAAAGCCAAGAAATTTGACTAATTACTGTCAAGTAACAACAAGAACAAGAACAACAAAGTGAAGCATAACAGTTGGAAATACACGAATTGTAATAACCAGGCCAAGATGTTGCAAGCTGTGCTAATTATGCAAATGCTTCTCAACTTTATTAAATAAAAACATTTGAGCCCAAGCCTTTGGTATTTGCTCTGAAATACAGACAAGAATTTAAATTAATATTCAAATATACAGCCAATCGAGAAAGAGTTAGGAGAAAGTAAAATATATAGTTTGTTATCTTTTCAGTTTTAAAAAATTTCATAATATTTTAGTTTTGAATTTAATAGCATCGTCATTTTATTTTATAATAAATATTAAATATTACTAGGCCAACTACTTTTTGTCTTTTTCTGCTCTTATTCAATGAAAATGGATTTTTTTTTTAACTTTTTCTGAGAACCAGAAACAATTAAAAACATTATTATTTTTTGCAGTACACTTTCTTGACTAACTGTAAATATTCATAGAAAAATAAATCCCAGATTCCAACATAAATCATTATTTATATGTTTATATATTTCAAATTATTTTGTTTTAATTTTTAATTATTTTTGTAATACAAAGATTTTTTACAAAAAAAAATCAGAGATTGCAGAACTAATGATTAATTATATTTTGTTATTTTTCAACTGTTATTTTGCCAAATTCTAATAATTCTTTAAATAAGCTGCATTTAGTTGGCGTTCAAGAAAATGAATAAAAATCATATAAATACATAAATTAGTTAATTAATAAAAAAAATGCTTTAATAATATATATTTAACTGTAACTTTAGAAATTATATTTTTTACTGCTCCTGTATGAGCCAAATTAAAAGGCCAACTCACGCATTAAATTTAATTGGCTACGACATAAATGCGAAATTAAAAAAAAAAAAAACAGTTGCTATGAATCATATTCATATCGCAGTCTACCATTTGTTTATTTTGCTAATTATGTTGTTAATTTAGATAGCGCAATGAAAAAGTCATTAGCTTTTGGTCAGGCTTTATGTTGGCCTGCCTTTGAGTGGATCTAATTAGTGTGTCGAATTTTTAGCTGATTTTTGGTACACGTCACGTATACGTAATGCGAAATGGACGACCTGCGATTCGAGCTGACCCCTTGAACGTGTTGCGACTGACAGCTATTCATTATTCCAGCCACTTTCAAGCAGGTTATTAAAGACACACAGGATATGGAATGCTTGTGGGCAGCTTTGTCTTTAATAGCCAATATACTAAATATGCTTTAAATGTCTTACAAGTTGTTTTACATTTCGTTTTTCCACGAAAAGTTTCAGAATTAACATTTAGAAATGAAAGTTTTCTTTGTATAGTATCAAATAGATTTAACAAAGTGACATTTAGGCAAAATTTCGCAGAATAATACAAAAATACTCAAACAACCCGAAAAGTTTAGCATAGTTGGCAAAACAAATAAAAACTATGATTAAAAAACAAAAGCGAAATGTGCAACTCATATAAAGGCCAACTCTTTGAGACTGTTTATTTGCTTGTTTACGACTTGTTTTAGGCCAAGTTAGCAACTCATATGTAGTCGCAGAACAACAGGAAATTCATTAAACTGTGCAAGTTGGCCAACACTCAGTTGCCAGTTGCTCTCTCGAAGCTCATCAAAATTTCATTTGCCAACAAAAGAAGAAGAACAAACATTAAAAAGCATATTGAAAAGTGCGGGGTGAAAGCGTTGGAAAATCTGTTGAGCTGGAACAAAGCTGCTTAGCCTCGACTGATCTGGCGCGTTAATAAGCGTTTTGTTTACCAAAATTTTTGCAATACACTATAGGGCCAAGACGTTGCCGTTTACGAGCAGACACTCGACAGTTCCTTTTGGCCTGTTAACAGCAGCATTAAAGCGTTGAGAAATTTGTGGCATATGCAAATTGTGTTGCATACTCTGGGGCGTATTTGAAACAGAACAGAACGTAAACCATATTCCAGCATTTGGTCTTTAATCTTTTTGGTTGGCATGTGTGAGATGCGCAGATTTATGCCACAATTCTTAAACCGCAAAACCTCGACTTGACTCGGCAAATTGTTGGCAGCACCGAGTTTCCGATTGCATCAATTTGTGTTGTGAACAAAACTTTTCTCTCTCCCCCTCACGCTCTTTCTCTCTCTCGCTCTCTAGCGACCCTTTTCCGCTGCTGAAAAAAAGTTTTCATTTCCTGTCCTGCAGGCATTATTGTGGTAGCAACCACGTGACACAATGGCGCACCGTTGCACAGTGGTTAATGTGGCACATTTTGGCTCGAATTAAATAATAACTTTTTTAAAAATGTCGGATTTCTTATTTTAAAAACTAAGTTAAGCAGAAAGAAATGAATAAACATAGAACTAAACTACTAAATCTAACTACTAATAACTTTTATTGAGTTTTTAAAACATTAAAAAAAATTTTTTTGTTCTTTTTAAAAACTTCAAACGTTGATAGCTTTTTCATATATTGCCCGATTTCCTTGCGGAACGTTACTTTTATCATTATTCGGTAAGTACTTTGATTCTGCATCAAAATTGAAAAAATAATATTTTTGACGATTTTTGAAAAACTTCAAACGGTCATAACTTGTTCAAATCTTAACCGATTTTCATGCGGAATATCAATTTAGTTTTAATTTGACCTCTAATTTGATTCTGTATCAAAATTAAAAAACTTTTTCCTTGACACGCTATGTCCTCTGATTGGATTCTGCATCAAAATTTGAAAGATTAATTTTTTCCATCACTATCCATTTTTTCCATATAAATCCATAAATATGACGACATTCAATACCTTTAAAAATAAAAACTACAAATCTGATATTAAAAATGTAAATCTGGAATTAATCAAAGCTTATTTGGCCACTGTGCATATGGCCATTTGCAACTTTTCTGCATCAAAATTTGTTGCTGCGTGAAAAATTCCTAAAACTAACACCTTTTTTCAGGAAATAAAATATGCTGCGAATAATGGATGTAGAGGAAAATCCATGTGGCTTTTAAAGAAAATGCATAACAATTTCAAAATTTGAAATGTATAAATGAAGTTGGGCAGCTGTAATTGAAGTACGCCCAAAATGCGTGCTTAATGGAAGAGTGGGCGTGGCAGAGTAAAAAATTTGCATAAGCGGATTGCGAAATGCGGTTTAAAATGCAGTTCTTGAGTTTTCGATTTTAAAATATGTTGATAGTTAGTGGAAGGGTCGAAGGTCGAACAGTTGCAGCAAAATTACCTGTAATATTTGCATATTTGCATATATTTAATTAATTGAATTTTATTTATCGGCCAGCGTAAGTTATGGCCCAGTTTGTGGCTGCCAGATTAACAGCGATAAGATTAAAGTTGTGCCAAATGAAAAGAGCTTATTAAACAAATACATATATTAAATTTATTTGCCAACATTTGGCTAATAATAGAAAATTATTATTTGTCACTGTTTTGCGGGCGGCTTTTATTTTATTTGCTCTTACAAATTGGCCAAAATGAATTTTACTGCTTTCATTTCGGAAGCGACCTTCGATGGGCAAAAACAATGAACAAAAGTTGCCCCTACGCATCAGATATGAAAATTGTAATTTTCCCAGCACAAGCAATCTGAATACATATATATATGTGTGAGTGTGTGTGTGTGTATTCCACATGAATATTAACGCACACATGAACAAATTGCGTATGAATAAAAGTTGCCTTTTGTTTGCTGAAAGGCATTTTTGTAGCTATATTCGAAATGCCCAGCAATTAATATGACTTGTTGTTATTCTTTTTGTTCACTTATGAATATGTGTGTGTGAGTGTGTGCATTCGAGTGTGCATGTGTTTGTTGTGGCATGCTTGTGAATCTAACGTGTGCCATTAACTCTGATTAATCCCTTATTAAAGAGTACGCAGAGTTCGCAGTCAAGACTACAGGCATGTCTTAAATGTTAGTAACAGTCATGTCTATAATTTTATGCACAGTTAATTATCTCGAAAACTCAATCGGGGGGAATAAGGAATGTTGACGGACAGAAGACGAAAAATATTTTATTTTTTAAGTCTAATATATTTTAATGCAGAATCAATTTCAAGACCATATAATGATCAAAATGATATTCCGCATGACAATCGGTTTAGTTTTGACAAAGTAATACAAGTTTGAAGTATGGTAATACTAGGACCGTCAGCATTACAAGCCAAATTTTTTGTTAGTTTTGGCATGATTTTTTACAGAAAAATAAAACCTCTCAAAATCAAATTTAAAGTATCGTTTTATACTAATTTGGGTCTCAGGAGTTGTTTAAAAGTGAAAACTCAGGTTTTTAAATTTTGAAAAAAATATTTTTTTCAAAAAGTCAAAGGGGGGAGTACATGAAATTTTCGGAAAAAAATCGAAAATAATTTTTTTCTTAATGTTAATAATATTTATATGCAGAATCAATTAAGAGGCAAAATAATGACCAAAATGACATTCCGATCGAAAATCGATTGCGTTTTGACAAAGTTATGAAAGTTTGAAGTTTGTGAAACCTTTGACTTAGGAACTTTACATGTCAAATTTTTTGTTAGTTTTAGCTTGATTTTTTACAGAAAAATAAAACCTCTCTAAATCAAATTTAAAGTGTCGTTTTATACTAATTTGGGTCCCAGGAGCTGTTTAAAACTAAAAACTCAGAATTTCCAATTTTGAAAAAAATATTTTTTCTAAAAAGTCAAAGGGGGGAGTACATGAAATTTTCGGAAAAAAATCGAAAATAATTTTTTTCTTAAAGTTAATAATATTTATATGCAGACTCAATTAAGAGGCAAAATAATGACCAAAATGACATTCCGATTGAAAATCGATTGAGTTTTGACAAAGTTATGCAAGTTTAAAGTTGGTGTAACCTTTGACTTAGCAACTTCACAAGTCAAAATTTTTTTCAGTTTTGGAATGCATTTTTACAGAAAAATTTAACCTCTCAAAATCAAATTCAAAGTGTTATTTTATACTATTTTTGGCTTGAGCAGTTGAGTTAAAGAGTCAGCAGATTTAGACAACAGGCATGTCATAAATATTAGTAACGGTGGTATGTGTAATAATATGCACAAAAGTAGAAAATGAAGTTGAGCGATGAGAAGTAAACTATTAAAAACATTAAAGAGACAACAGCATGACTGTGTGATACCCTGTATTTAATTGTGACATATTAAAAGAGAGAATAACAAAAGATTCAACAATAGAAAAGACAGAGTTACAATCAATCAAATTAGTTAAATATACCCGCATTTGATTTAAGGGCTTAAATTGTTAGATGAGTCCTGGAGTAGTTCTATTTGTCAAAGGGAAAATAAAAGGCTCCCTGAAATTGCACGTGATTACGCAGAACGAAACTTGATATATGGCCAAGTGTTGGAGCGTTCACTGTGTTAATTGTGCCATTAATTTGACTGCGAGAAATGGAACAGGAGAAGGCAAAGGGATTGACTGGGTAGAATCAACTGACATAATATATATACATATTTTTTTTTTGTCTCGAAATGAGTGGAGCAACAGTGTGATTAGCCAAATTAGTGTTGCGTTCGCTTTAAACGATGTCTGCTAATTAAAGTCTAGGTGCTAAGAAAGGGAAAGAAATGGGAGACTGAGAGCGGGAGTATTCTTTGAGGGAGTTGGTTTACATATCAGCCCTTTGACCGTTGTGCATAAATACAAATGGCCTGACAAACTGGGCGCCCGGCCATCGACTGGCCTTTTTAATTTAATTAAAATGCAAGTACCGCGTAAATGGAGCCAAGTTAAGAAGGAGTCGCAGTTTGAGTCAAGTGTCGCGCACAATTTGTGACAGAGCAAACGGAGCATTAAAAATGCCAAAAAGGGACAAAAACACACCAAAAAAAAACAGCAAAATTTCTTGAGAATTTGCGTCAATTTCAGAGCAATCGAGTACGCGATTGTTCAGAAAAAATAAAAGAGAAAAAAGAATTGAATCAAGCAAGCAAACAACAGTAAAGAAATTCTAAGTAAAGACCTTCTTTACTTCTTAATAAAAGAAACGCACAAAGAGCATTACAAATTCGTTTCGTATCGATTTTCCCGCTGTTTTCGCACAATTTTCCGTGAGCCTCTTTAATGAGCTGCCATGATGAATGATGCTCGACTCTGGACTCGACTCCGCATTCAGCTGTCAATCTCTGACGCCTGCTAAGCTCTTGTCTAATTAATTTTTTACAGATTCTCAAGTAGCCCAGTACCTAAAGTTAAATCAGGCTTATGATTTAGTAACAAGATTTGTCTGTTCGTATAATGCATAGATCTCAGAAACTACATATAAAAGTTAGGTCAGAAAAATTTGCTGACAATACTTCTATGTTGTGCTGGCAGCTCAGGATTATTTTTACTAACAAGATCAATTTTGAAGAAAAATTTTGCAAGGGAAATGTGTGAAGTTTTTGATAGTGTGCTGAATATTTCATTTTGATCGGTTGATAAGCAGAGCAGATAATTCAGTTATTTTTATTATTAGTTTAATGCAGATCCTAAGCATATATTTCTCTGACATTTTCTATTAATTCATATTTTTATAGTTCACTAAAGCTTTAATTATGTGTATTTGCAGTTTATTTGTTTGCTAATTGTGGAAATTATTAAAAAAATATATAAATATAAATTCAAATGGCAATCAGAAAGGTATAAGACGGTTTTGACTATTTTTTTAAATCGTTATCTAAAATATTTCTTTTGAATATTTCCCTTAAATCTTTCATTTAAATAATTCTCTTAAATATTTTCTTTAAATATATCTTTGATATAGTTCATTAAAGTTTATTTTTTTGAATAGTTCTTTAAATATTATTTTTAGAATTTGTATATTTGTACAATATTTGTATTATTTTTTTTTTTAAATATTTTAAGTCAAATGGCCTTTAAGTTATTTACTAGGCATTTCAAAGTCGAGCAACTCGTCTGTCACCTTCTAACTTCTTCTCGCTTTAATTCAACAAGCATTTGAGCCTTAAAATGTATTAAATTTCCACTTCCTATATCGTTTTGTCTTATCATTTATCTGCTATTACTTTATTGTTCATTCAATTGCTGTCAATTTCAAAATAATATTTACACACAATTTCCAAGCGTATTTTGAACTGTTAAGCGATCTCTGCCACACACACTCCACACACACACACACTCTTATATACACCCAGTGTAAGTAAAATAAACAACAAATAAAACACGAGCCGCATATAAACACTCGCAATTTTCGTGTTGCCAGCTGCAAACATGACTTGAATTGTTGGCAACTCAGAAGGGGAATTTGGTGGGGAAAACAGTGTTTCGAGGGGGGGAGAAGGGTGTGTTTCAGCTTGTGATTGCCTGCTTACGACATGAGCTTTCATGTCGAGTATTTCCCAAGTGTTTTTTTTGTTGTGCTTTGCGGTTTTAAACGCTTGTCGAGTTATTTATGCATAATCATTTTGCGGTTATACCCTTTCGAAAAAGGCTAATCAAGTTGCTTCCTCTAATGCCGAAACTGTTCTTTAAACATAAGATAAATTTTAAGAGATTCCAACTGGAAATCGCATCAGAAATCTAATTTAATTCAATTGAGAAACTTTCGGCAAACAAAGCACTGCATTTGAGGCAACCTGTAAAATTTTATCAAAAAAGGAAATCAAGTTCCTTTCAAGTTCCTAACAAGAATGCTAAAAATGCTTAAGCATAAGATAGGATCAATGAAACTTCCTTATTTTCCTTGCTAGAGATTTCAACTTTAGATAAATTGAGCAATTAAAACTAATTTAAATTGGGAGCATTAAAAAACTTTTCGTTTGCATAAAGCAGCTTTAAAAGCACAAGCTGCTTTCAAGGCATATTAAGAAATTAATTATACGCTTTAATCTATCGAAATTAATAGCAACATAATGCTTTAAGTTTTGTTTACCCTTCATCTATTTCTTCAAGAAATTTTTCTGACTAAGAGCTAAAAGTTTTCTAATCTAAAGATTTTAGTTTAATGTTTAAAATTAAATGAATTGACGATAGCAAAAAGGGGAGCTTTAAAATCGTATTTTGGATTTTATAATAAAATAAAGTTATTTGCATCTAGGAGATTTTTCTGTGTCTATAATAATAATATAATGAATTTCAATGAATTATTTATAGCTATATTTTAGAAACAAAAATGAAATGCAAGTATGAAACCAACATAAATTTTAAGATCTTTTATTTTGCTTATAATGTACCATTTTTATAAAGAGTAATTGCAATTCGTTCAGCACTTTAATGATATTTTCAGTCTGCTAGGTTTTCAATAATGTATGCACTTTACTGCGTTCTGCTGTTGATATTTAGCTAATAATTCACATATTTCGATTCGGAATTGAAATTTGTGTGCGGATTTCTCTTCTTTTATTTTTACTGGCCACATTTGTTTGAAATTTATTTGCTGCATTGAAAATAATATTAAAATTTTATTACGCATTGGCGAAATTTGTCATATTTCGTAATGTATTTGATTTGCGTGTGCGAAGAACATGAATTTAATGTCGACTCCACGCAATATGCAAAGCAGCTGGGAAAACTTGTGCATATTTGACAAATTTCCCATGACGCAGATAACTAGAAGAAGAGCAAAGTGGGGAAGTTGACAGTGTTGACTTGCTGACAGTCTATTACAGTCTGTGGCAAAAGTTTTGCACTCTCTAATGTGACGCTGTCATCATCAGGCTTACAATGTCGTCATAAAAAAACTTTCACAAGCTCTGTTTTAAACGACTGACAGCATGTTTGCCATATGAAAAGTGTCATTGTTCTGCAGTCAACATATATAGAATATACACCAGAACCACCTGGAACCACCTGATATTACCTGGCACCAGCAAACCACATGACTTCTTGCAGCTGCAGTTGTCAACACATAAATAATATGCAGTATATTACATAAATAAAGAAAGTTCAGTCAGAGTTGCCCATTTAGCTTATTTAATGCTAAATTTAGCATAATTTTTAGGAACTGTTATCATTATAAGTTTTGTTATAAAAATTACAGTATAATGATTAATTTTAATTTTTAATTTTCGTAAATGCTTACTTCAATTTAAAAATATATAAACATTCATTATTTACATTTACTGCTATTTTTAAGTGTTCAAAAAATTTTTCAATTAACAAATAACTATAAAATCACCAAATGTTTTTAGTTTGGTGTGCATATTGATTTATAATATACACGTATATAGCTTTATTTTTACATTTTATATTTATTATTCTTTGTAGCTTATTTTACCCGTCATAATTCTGACAACACTGATGTCAATCAACTTGACTGCATTTTATGAACTCCATATTCCAAACTGACCAATCCAAACAATAGCCCAATTTTATAGCACTTTTTGTGTGTGTTGGTAAACACAGAAATAATACACTGTAAGCTGTTGTGTCACATAAAGCTATTTGCATTTTGTAAATAAAGTAAATCAACTCAAATTGGATGTCATCTAAAACAATGAAGCGCCTGCTTCATTTGGCAGTTGTTAGAATACCCTGTAAATTAACCTGAATTAAATTGGGTATATTATTGCACAGCAAATTGAGAAAATTTATTTATATATATAATGAATTCAGCAGTTATAAGCTAACCAAACTTTAAAGAAAAATAGTAGTGTATATTACTTTTTTTTAATTAAATATGACCTCATTGAACTCTGAAAGTGTCAAAGCTATTTTTACTAAATTTGGTAGGCAATTGCTCTTATATAAATATAGTTGAAATATATTACAAACTTGAGATTTCCGCAACAAATAACATAAAAGTCCATTATGAATAATACCGTTAAGCGCGAAGACTGTAAAAGTTAGAATCATTAAATTTGATAGACTTCCTTATGAATAAAAATTAACTCAAAATTTACTATAAGCTCAGGATTGTCATTCAGACCTTTCCAGAAATGCATATTGATAACTTAACTCACTGAACTCCGAAATTATTAAAGCTAGAATTACCAAAATTGGTATGCAATTTCTTTAGTATAAATTCTGTATAAGTTCTCAACCAATTTGAGATTATCTCAAAATTTTAGAAAAAATCCTCATTGAACTCAGGAACTATAAGAGCTAGAATCACTAAATTTGCTGTGTAACTCCTTCACTATATGAACTAAAAGTATAGGATACTTTTCAGTCAAGCACCAAAGCTTTACTCTTTTTTGGTTGATTCATTTTGTGTGCTGGTTCTGTCTTTTGTAACCTGTTTACTGTGCCTATTAAAACGTCAGCTGACAACAGCGACAGATGCCTTCTTTGGTATCTGTTAAGTCTTTGACTAGAAGCTGCCGGCTGTCAGTCTCATTTACATGTAAATACGGGTTAGGAACTGCTGTACGGATGTTTCGACATGGCACAGTGGGCCAGCATGCATTAAAAACCGCCCAGAGGTTTAACAATGCAAAAAAATTCAAATTCCCCATGACGCAAAAGTGTTTGAAATGTGCTAAAAATGCAAATTTATTTGTTGGCTAAGTGTCTGCCATTTGTTGTTAATGTATGTGTATTTGTATTTGTATTTGGCCTTGCATCAATTTAGTTGCCAGCAGCGGCCACGTGGACAGCATCAGCATCTCAATCTCATTCCATGCCACACCAAAAATGTGGCACGTGTAGCCAGAGTTTCTATACAGATAAAGAAAATATTGATTTCTGAAATCAATAATATAATAATCTTAAATTTAAAATAGTCCCAGACAGTCTTAGCGTAAAACGTAAAGAAATTATTTAATTTTATATGCTTAAATGTTAAATTTTAAATTGTTAATTAATATTCTTTTTATACTTTAAAATTTTGAATTAGTTCAAATATTATTACTTAAATTATTACGTACTTAATTAATTTAAAATATTTATATATATTCTTGATCAGCATCAAAGCCCAGACGATATAGCCATGTCCGTCTGTCCGTCCGTCCGTCTGTCCGTCTGTCCGCCCGTGTAAGCGCCTAGATCTCAGAGACTATAAGAGATACAGATATATAATTTGGTACACAGCTTCCTCTAGACTCCACGCAGGTCAAGTTTGCTTTAAATTTTTGACACGCCCCTTTCCGCCCCCGCTAATTGCGAAAAGCCACCAGAACCACAGTTTTTAAGATACCACAGTTTAAATGGTAATTAGCGTTGTCTATTAATATTATCTATAACATCACATAACCTCAGCAAGATCGGACAAGTAGAACTGGAGTAATAGCTAACCAAAGTTATCGAAAAAGTTATTATTTCAATACAATCACCTAAAAGTATGCAGTAGTTTTTCGTAGGTGGTAATTTCTTTAAAGTACTTTAATATATATTAAAAGTACTTCAAAGTTCTTTAATATATATTGAAATAAGTAACGGGTATCCTATGGCCGGAATCTCGACTATAGCCTTTCTTACTTGTTTTTTTTTTTGAGTGTAGCAACTCGAAGTAAATGGCAAATATGAAGCAGCAACTTCGACTCTCGACTCTTAACTCGATGCTGTCCCAATGGATTTACCTGAAAGTTTTTGATTGCTCGGTTTGGTGATGAAGCCGCAACGCATGTCCATCAGCTGTTACCTTATATACATATACATCTATGTGTGTGTGTGTGTGTGTGTGTGTGTGTGTATGTGTGACTCTTTGACACAACTGGGTCGTCATTTGCCTCCGTTTCGCATGTTTACAAACTGGTTCAAGGAGACAAACAATTGCAGAAGCGTCGCAAAAATGTCGTACAGCAAAAAGAAGCAACAACTTTGTTAACCACACGCACACACGCACTGCCACACACACATGCACACACACACACATCACACGGAGCATGTTTAAGACGCCTTAAATACTTTTTCGTAGGTAGTGACAAAATTCACCACGAAACAATATTTTAATGAGCCAAAAAAAATTTAAAAAGAAAACAGAAGCAAAACAATGAAAATAAAAAGTCACTTCCATGCTTATACCCTGTAAAAGTACGTAAAGGTGCATGTTTAAAGCACTTTTATTTATTAACCATATTATATGCAATATTTATTTTTATATTGTATATATTTGGCTTGGAGAAATACGACTTTTAGCGGCTTACAAAAATTACAGGGTATCTCTATATCTAGCAGTCAGCCTTTAAGAGCACTAGCGGCTGTTTTCTTTTGCAGTTTCCTTATGTGATTGTTTCTTTGCCTCGTGGACACCTTGGGCAAATTGGCAAAAGTGGGCGTAAGCAACTTGGACAACTTTCGGTTCAATATTTTGATGTTGTTGTTGCTGTTGTTGTGGATTTATCCACGTGCCACGCCCACCTTTAAAACTGGAACAGCTCATCCAAAATAGCAACGAGCACGCAATGTAACTAGAGTTGTTGTAGTTGTCGTTGTTTCTCTTCTTGTTACGGCTTTTGTGTTTAATGAACCTTTTGCAAAGTTGTTTACATTTTTTATGAAGTTGCCACATTGCGTGCCTTCAAAATGTCGTTGTTGTTGTTGCTGTTATGGCTGCCACTGTAGGCGTATTTTGTTGAAATACTATTGAAAAGCAATTAAGCTTTTCCTTTTTCTATTTCTTGTGCGCTTTAAGTCGTTAATACTTTGCCGTGTCGTTGGCTTTTCAGGTCAACGACGCCTTGAAGTAGGCAACACTTTTTTAGAGACTTCAATTTATTATCTATAATTAAAGTTTGCTTTTCATAACTGTAGCCTCTATAGTTTATTTATTGCTTTAGTTTATATTCACTTGTCTAAATATTTCTTTTAAATTAGCATAAGGTTTTTAAAAGCCACCTTTAAATGGGCAACATTTTATGCACTTTACTTATTATTTTATTAAAACAACGTAATGCAATCAAAAATAATAATCAATAATTTTATTTATTTTTTATTGATATTTAAAAATAAGGTTTAATATTAAATTTAGGTTTATATTTATAACTTAATATAAAAATATTAAAATTTCTTAAAGAAACTTTAGCAAAAAAAAGATATATATATATAAAAAAAATAATAATCGCTCTTACAAAATTAAAAATTGGCAATAGTTTCTATTTATTTAATTTCGTTCATTATCGGAAAATATAAAAAGTCGACCAAATAAAATGATAAATATAATTTTCTATTGAGGAAAAATTAGAAATAAATATTTGATATCATAGTGAATATTCAACGTTAAAGTTAATAACAGAGATATTAATTAAATAAAAAAAACTGAGAAGCTTTGAAAAATACGCCTTAAAGAAGACAACAGTTTTTATATTTATATGTAATTTATGTAACGTCATTTAAATCAGTCGTTTTGAATGTTATTGAAAATTAATAAATTAAGCAAGATAAAAAAAGTAAAATAATCTTTTTAATAAAAAACATAAGAGTAAATTAAATAAATTAAATTAATTAAAAGTGATTACAATTTCTTTTTCATCTATTATTAAACCTAAAGCGAGCAACATTTAATTCAGAAATGAGCTTTTAATTTAATTAAAGTTCTTATTATATTATGTATATGTATGAATACTTAATGCATGTCTGCCATGCAAATGGGAATCTTTTTACATTGGCAACTATTCGTACAACATTGTTATCATTATCTACAGATGTTGCTATGTTTGTGGCTTCAATCAATCAATTACTAGACACACTCGACACGCTTTACATTTTGGCCAACAATATTCACAACATTCACAACATTCACAGCATTCACCGTATTTACAATATTCGTTACTGCTGCCATTTTCTGATTTGATTTGATTTCTCGAATAAATATTTCACTTTTGCCCTGGCCCCAAATGCAAATGTTGAGTTATATTATACATAAAGAAAAAGCAGAAGAATACCTCAACATGCATATATTTACAGGGTGTATGTGTGTGTGTATATATGTTGGCTAGGCTTAACTTGCTAAGCCGCCCACAACAACTGAATAATTCAAGCGCAAAATGCGTATACGACGCGTTGACTGACAGAAAAGAAGCAACAATTTCAAGGTTGCTTTTAGTTATTAGAAAATGGTTCATGGTGCCAAAAGAAACAAACATTTAACTAATGAATTTTCGCTGTTTGCCACTTCAAACGGAAATAATTCTCAAAAGCCTTTATAGCCTTCGACCTTTGCAATTACTAAACACATTTTGGCACCTTGTCCAAAGTAATAATAATGAAATTTATCTGCATCAATCGCAAATTGTAATAAATATGCCAAGCAGTTCAGCTGGTCAAAATTATTTTGCAATTTAATGGCAAAGTTTTTAAAATGAAATACATATATATTTTACAAATTGGCTAAAAGTTTTGGCGCTTTGCAGAAAATTCGAACATGTCACGTTTGGTTCATGGAACTCATACATCAAAGACGCCATTTCCCAGGGCCATAAAATTGTATTAAATGTGAGACAAGTATTCAATCAAAATGTGCTCGTAATATTCCCTTTAGCACACTGAGAAAGAAAGTGCTCAATTGTAAGTCAGTGCAGCTGCAGATTGAAATGCATGCCACACACTACAAGTCACAGCATGTTGCACACAAAGCCAAAGGAAATTTATATGTATATATAGTATATGGCAGTACGTGGGAGTAACACAACTGAGCTGTCAATACTCGTATGCTTAACATGCACACTGAGAAAAAAAGGCATTGTAAAAATACTTAAAAAATCATATTTAATTTATTTACAAAAACTTAAAATATAATAAAATATTAAACACTTTAATATAACTAAAAAACATAATTTATTTTCAAAATTAATTTAAATAATATTTATATATTTATTAAAAATGATAACACAAAAAAATTAACTCATACAATTTTGTCGTTTTTAATTTAAAAAGTTCAAGAAATCGTAGTATTTGTATAATTATATTTAACTTCATAGTTTAATTAAATAATTTTTTCAATATTTCATTTTAAATTTTTTTAAAAATATAATTTAATTTCAAAATTAATATAAATATTATGTATATATTTATTAAATGGTATAAAACAAAAAAATTAGCTTATACAATTTTGTCGTATTTTTTATAAAAGTTCAAGAAATCTTAGTATTTGTATAATTATATTTAACTTGATAGTTTAATTAATAACTTTTTGAATTTTTCATTTTAAATTTATTTAAAAACATCATTTAATTTCAAAATTAATATAAATAATGTGTATATATATATTAAATAGTATAAAACAAAAAAATTAACTCATACAATTTCGTCGTACTTATTTCAAAAATTCAAGAAATCTTAGTATTTGTATAATTATATTTAACTTGATAGTTTAATTTTATAATTTTTTTAATTTTTCATTATATTCTTAATAACGAAAATAGTATTTTCCACATAGAATTTACACGATTTTGTTTCAAGTTTACTTAAGCTTAAATTAAATGAAATAGTTTATTATTTGCATTATATATTTTGTAACAAGTAATTTATTTAATTTAACTATATTCATGTTAAACTATAAAATATTTTTATAAGAAATAATTTATTATTTACATTAAATATTTTTGAATTTTAAGATAATATACATATATTTCATTTAACTATATTCATAGTTACTTTATAAATAAAGTGTACACAAATTAGTGCTTAAAATCATATAAATCAATGTATTAAAATTACCATTTTCAAGCATATTTCTCGCAGTGTAAAAATCAGCATCATCTTTCTCAGCTGCAGACAACAATAAATACGTTGAAATATAAAAATAAAATATACAAAATAGTACAAGTGATTTGTTTAGTAAACGTGTCAAAAAAACATTTTCAACATATTCATATGAGCTT